>NC_064868.1:4571466-4871466 GCF_024139225.1 Suncus etruscus
AGATTTTAAAGCTGACACTTAGGATGCTTTTAGTTATTTTCCTTTACACCCATATTTGTCAATTAGTTGTTATGTGACTAAAATGATTTCCCTAAATATTTTGTCTTATATAACTAACTTTAAAATGATTATCCTAAGACAATAATATGACAAGTATATATGAACATACACACACATATATATATATGTATTTATGTATGCCAAAAACACATACTAAGAGATTCTGTTTCTCTTTTGCTTTCAAAATCTTACACAGATTCTTATATTAACTCAAAATTCTTTTTGAGAATATAGATAATCTGAAAAGTTAATAGGAAATTATGAGTAATAAACAAAGTCTCTGCATGAAAATGGCTTAATACTTAAAATTTAGTATAAACCATATCTATTTATGTGATTTCTTAGGCTGAATCTGGGATTCAGCTTCTGAGCAACTGAAGTATTTTTCAACACTTTCCTAGTGATGACAACTCATTTTTACCTTCTGCGGGTTTTGGCTAATCCATCTTTGCTTCCTGATAGCCACTGGCTTTATGTATACAATGGGCTAAATGAGTTAACGAATGAATAAATTAATTGGGAAAATATAGTCACAAATTCTTTACTGTGACAGGTAATTAATAAGATCTTATTTTTTCTTAAAGTTTAAAAGTCAAAAAAATTTTCAGGAGCAAAAGTTAAAAAACTAATAAAAAGAGTTTGAGTAAAGAAAATTATTTTGAACAAATATATTTTATTGGCTATGGGCATTTTTGACTAACATGATCAAAATTAATTGTTAAGCTGCAGTTCAGTTGTTCCAGTGAGAGTTTTTTAAGTTATGCCTGGATTGCATTGTGAATCACTTGACAGTTGTAAAAACATAAAACGTGTTCCTTACCCCTCATTTAGTCACATATACGTGTCTAATCTCGTTTTTTACAAAAATGTCAAAAATTCATGTGCTATTTAGATTTTCCAAAATTGGAAATTTATGATTTGTGGACTGTGATGGCACTGGGTGCTTTAAATTGCAGCCTGAAAGCACTAACACATTGAAACCACACACAATGATGGCAGCAAATCAGTGATAGTTCATATGATATCAACACAAAGAATACAGTCACTGCTTCATAAAAGTTAGCAAGCATTGCTTCATAAAATTATTAAAATTCACATAATGTGGTAACTATATTTTTTCTGTCCCAACCTAAGTAGAAAACAAGCTAGAAAATTCTACATTGTAGAAAGGGAAAGAGTTTATATGTATTACTCCTATCTAATAATAGACAGTCAATAAAAAGAAAAATACGAATGCTTACATAATAGGATGGGGTAGGAAGAACAAAAATGGCAGACTTTTATACGGTCAAGTTTTACAATAGAATAGAGGAGAAAAGCAGAGGTGCACATACCTTCAAATTATCATTGTTCAGAATAACCACCACCACAGTAGTATAAATTGAAGGAAATATTATCAATGTTTTTAATTTTATGATTAAGTAATGTGTTTACAGATAGTAAAAACAAAGATAAACCGGGTTTCTATTGAGAATCTTTTTTTTTTCACATCAAGCAGTGTTCAGGGCATACTTCTGGCTTTGCATTGAAGCATAGGTTATGGTGGGCACAGGGAACTAAATACAGGGGCTCAAACCTAGATGGTCAGTTGCAAACAAGTGCCTAACCCACTGTACTATTTCCTGGCCCTATTTTGGAGCATTTGGGGCAAAACGTTTCATATATGAGTATTACCAAAGAGCAGAAGGAAATTGGGTATGGGCAATATATATAAGTAAGTAATATTTTGGGACCACAGGAAAGAGACAAATGTCCTGGATGAGAAGTAAGGGACATGGTAACTCATGACTCATATTTTCTTTTTTTTCTCATTTTTTAAAATGTCAATTTTTATTTGAGCACCATGATTACAAGCATTTTTGTAGTCGGGTTTCAGTTATAAATAGAATGCCCTCTTCAATATAGTATGCTCAATCTATTTAAAATCCACTTCAACTTACATTTTTCAGGGTAAAGATTAAGACCACATGAAGATTTAATCAATTCTTGAGTAATAAAGAGATCATTTTAATTTAAAGTAAGTTTAAATCTATTTCAATTTAAATAAGTCATGCTAATATAATTTATTAAAATGGGGGAAACCTGAATTGTTCAAATTTTGGAACATTTGAAGTAGAAAAATTACATGTGACTCAAAAGTTTATTTATAAGTAAGTAATGAATTAATGATTTAAACAAATTAAAATGCTGCCTAGTATTTTTACTTATCTTTGGAAAGTTTAGAAAATTTTTTTAAAATTATGTTGAGATCCATTTAGAAACACACAACACAGATAAATAATAAATAGTTCAAAGCTATCAAATTAATATCACTACCCCAAAAGCCTATCAAAAGAAAGCTGAGATTTCCACACGGCCATTATCTTTATGTCAATGTTAAAAAAGACTCTTACCGTAAGTGGGGGTACTTTCTCGTCTCCCTTGACTACTTGATCTTCCCTTTTCATATTCATAGCAATACAAAACAGTATCTTCCTCAACAATATTAAACCTCTTTCGATATTCCTGATCCAGAAATGAATTTGGTGATTCAGATCCCTTATGTACCGGCTTGCCCACCATATGTCCTCTGAGGTCTTCACAAGGAAGGTTTCCTTTTTCATCCCTAAACAAAGAATTCATTAAAGGAGAAGGATATAGTCAA
Organism: Suncus etruscus; assembly: GCF_024139225.1. Lineage (NCBI taxonomy): Eukaryota > Metazoa > Chordata > Mammalia > Eulipotyphla > Soricidae > Suncus > Suncus etruscus. The sequence goes on from NC_064868.1 coordinate 4,574,171, forward strand.
TAGATAGGGTGGTAAATGGCAGAGAGGGCAATAACAATATAGCTGTGTATAGAATATCTTTCTAAATTTTCTTTAAGTTTTGCAGAGAAATTTTTAATTATTACTCTTTCAGAAGAGATTAATGAGGCTCAGAGAGGTTAAGTAACTTGCCAAAATAACATACAGTGGTGTAGGAGAGATAGGACAGTTATCTGGTGCTTGTCATGTGTGGACTGGACCCTGGTTTGATCCTTGGTATCCCACATTGTACCCTAACCTCCTCCAGCAGTGGTCCTTGAGCAAAGAGCTAGAAGTAAGCTTACTCCTACCCTGCGTGTGACCTCCCCAACCACAAAAATAAATAACATAGATAACAAATCACAGACCTCAACGTCATATAATGCATGCCCAAGTCTGTTTTCATTGTAGCATGTCACATAAAGGAAATTATCTTAACACTTAAATTTATTTGAAAATGAATGGGGCTATCCCAAATTTTCTAGGGATAGTGAGAAAGATATACATTGACAAGGATGGAAGTCAGGGTAAATTCCCCAACTCCACAAATTGCTTTCAGCTATCAAGACAGTAAGTATATAAATAGTGTAGGTTTCTTCTCTTTCTTTACCTAATTGGTTGATGGCTGTATTAGTCCTACTTAAAAATAAGAACTGTTTAAGAATTACTTTTGCAAAGGTAGTTAATCCTCAATAACATAGCACTAAGGAAACTGATACTATAAGACTTTCAGAGCATGTTATTGATTTAAACTAAATATAATGAACATAATTCTTTCTCTTTTTATTTAAGCACCATGAAATTACATACGTGATTGTAAATGAACATAATTACTCTCAGTAATTACTATCAATATGTAAACTGTAGATCTCATTTTTAGTTCAAAGATATAATCATAAACTAAAACGTTTCTATAGGTCGATCAAAATATCACTATACTATAGCAATTGTTCCTGTAAGGAGAACAAGAAGAAACCTAAGAAGGGAGACTGGGAATTTTCTTCTTCAGGATTCTAAAGAGAATCAATTTTCATATTTTAAAAGTTCCCTACAACTATTACTCATAGTGTCCAGATTATTTGGTCCAGAATCACTGGTATTTTAAACACTATATTAATAGTTTTTTGAACATTAAATTTCTTTAGTTTCTCTAATAATTATTTTAGTGCATTATTTTTATTTAGTGTTATTATCTATTAGTATTTATTTCTGGTACTAACCTACATAGTTCAATAATAATTTGTATCAAATCAGATAAAACTATGCTAAGTGCCCAAACTAAAATCTTACAACAACAGAAAAACTTAGTTTTTTTATTTTTTTGGGGGGGGCACACTTAGTGGCACTTGGAAGTTACACCTGGCAGGCATGGGGGATAATATGGGCTGCCAGGCATAGAAACCAGGTCTGCCATGTACAAGGCAAACACCCACACCACTGTGCTATCACTATGGCCTAAATAACTTTGGTGGGGGGGCATTGGGCTACACCTGGTGATGCTCAGGGATTATTCCTGGATATGCACTCAGAAATCGCTCCTGGCTTGGGGGACCATATGGGACGCCCAGGTTCGAACCGAGGTCCATCCTGGGTCAGCAGTGTGCAAGGCAAACGCCCTACTGCTGTGCTTCCATTCCAGCACCTGTATAACTTATTTTTAACAAGATGTTTAAAAACATTTAATAGATCTGAGTGGTTATAAGTAAAACTTATAAATCTAATGTCAGTTGTGAAATATGAATTTTAGTTCAGCAAAAATATTACACTTCTAAGCTATAGAATATTTTGATTTATATCTGCACATAAATTTTGACAAAGGTTTGTCCAAGTCAAGAAAATTCAATCCAAGTAAGTAAAATATAATCAAAATTAACTGTTGTCAAGATAGCTCATACATCTTACTGATTATCAGATGACACTGCCATTTTCATTTTTAGTTTTGAAACTATCATCTATTAAAATTTTTAAACCACATAGCTAGTTATTGTATACCAAAAATATCAAATTCAGGCAGAATTTTATTTTCAGATAACCAAAATTCTTTTCTGAATGAATTTCCTTGTATTTTTATTATTCAAAAAAAGCAATTAGCTTAGGAATAGGCCAAAGGAAAACATGGCACCAGAGTATGGTTTAGTCTAATAAAAATGGGTAGACTTTGTCAAGCCTGTGACATAAATATTAATGTAGCTGAGTGGAAGCCTCAATTTTAATTAACTCACCATGCTCTACTTATATGGACATGCTGTGAAGCAGAAAATTGGGAGGGCTGTTATCATATTCTATTATCATATAAGAGGGGCTCTATACTAACAAGAAAGATTAAACATGTCTAAATGGAAAATGCACTCAAAGTTGCATTACAGAAAGCATAATCCAAAACCAAAATTTTATATATTATATATAAGAGTATTTTATATATATATATATACATTTTATAAACTACTCATATGGTGAGTTCTTAAAGAACGTAATGTCATAATTTATTTTCCAGTGAAGTTAATATTAAAACACATACATTTGTTCCATAGAGAGCAAAGGAAACAGGTAAATAGAGTTCCACTTTAGTGGATTTTCTGTTTAATGGTTCATAGTAAAATTAATAAGAGAAGTTATTAACTCACCCTTACAAGCTGTGAAAAGACCTAAAGTTCTTAATTTTTATAACAAAAAAAAGAAATTTAGTTAAGTATACAAAAGTATTACATATTATGCTAATGTAACTATGTATGGTCATTAAGTATATAATCTCTGAAGACAGACAATAATTATACTGACCAAATTTCAGTTATCTTACATATGTGTTGTCTGTATTATTTATTTGGGAAGTGAGGTTGGATCACATTTCAGGGGAAATAAACCCTGCTCAAATCTTAGAGGTTATGCCCAGAGATATGTGGGGTACCAGGTAGTGCCAGGGATTGGACCAGGGTTGGCTGTAGGCAAGGCAAGTACCAAAATTCCTGTACTGTTTCTCTGGACCTCATATTTTCCTTTCAAGAAAATACAATCACATGGGAACTTTTAAAAAATAATCTGACAACTAGTCATTATTTTCAGGGATTTTTGTTTCAAGATGAGAAAGCTTTCATTATTTATGGTTCAAAATTAAACATATAACTTACATAGCAACAAATGCTAGTCTACATGAACCAAACTTTTAAATAAAGGACTAGAGAGATGTTTAAGTAAGAGTAAGTGAACTATATTCATCTTTAAAGTTCAAAGGAAAAATATTGCTAAGGTTGTACTTTAAAAAGAATGACAGCTGCAAACTTTTTATAACTATAACACCAAACCAAACTAGTAAATAAAGATAATTTTTACAAGGCTGGGATGCAAAGTGATCTTGGTGCATGGATTATTCTGACTGTATTATATTATAAAAACCATGTGACTGAGTCACTAATAATTTGCCTGAAATGATATTTAAAATATTCTGTTAAATTGTACTAAGAACCAAAGTGAGAAAATAAACACAAATGATCAATTTTGCTAAAAAGTATTAAGCTTTTCTTCATGTGATATCGAGAAAACAAGTAATGCCATTAGATACTTTAATGTCTCACTTTTCTTGAATATTTTAAGATAACATTTAAAGATTTTTGTTTATTTGACATATCTGACATATTGCCACATGTTGGGGTCCAATATGGTGGTGCTTAGATGTCACTCTTGAAGTTGCTTGAGGAGCTACCTGCAGTACTGTGTGGGGATTGAATCAATTTATGTTGTGTGTAAGGCAAGAGCCTTAACCCTATATAATCCCACTTGCCCTAAAAAAGATTTCAGATCAAGTTATTCCCTACCAGAGAACAAGTGAAAGAATATTTAAAAACTGCAAAAATATGGGGACTGGAATGACTGCCTGCCATGTGGATGACCTTGGTTCAATTACTGGTACCACATAATGTTCGCCAAGCATTGCCAGGAGTAATTTCTGAGCACTGCTGGGTATGGCCTAAAATATTCAACACAACCAAAATTGAACAAAAAGTCTACAGAAACTTGATAAAATTAATGCTCTTAAATTTATCTGTACATGTGGCCTTCAGTAGAATAAGGCCTTTTAAATAATCATTTGTTTTGAATAAAAATCATTAAAATGAAAACAAATCTTGTCACTCTCTATTGGAAGATCCATACTGTAATTATTTCTCATACAATAGTTGTCAGAAATTCTAATATCATAAATTTGCATATCTTATTGAACACCAGACTATACATTATATATTTAAAAGATATTTGAAAGGACAATTTAGTGAATCACATCTCATATAACACATTCCCATAGTTATATTAATGCTGAAATATATGAAAAATGTTTATGAAACTTATAGTGTCATTAAATAAATGAAAACAAAATATTTGACAATATGTGATATTGTCATGTATGATGCCTGCATTTATTTATGCATTTGTAATTTATTTACATTTATAGTGCTGGGGATCAAACTCAGGGAGTCGTAAATACAAGTCAAGTCCTCTACTACTAACTACATAGTACATCATGTAGCATTTAGATAATTAGATTCATATTTATCAGAATAAAACACTTGAAGTAATAAGGTATATAATAAAAATCAAAAGAAAAATATTCAGATATTCTATATACTGGCCAAATTTAATATAATGTATGGCTTGGTAACAAGTAACCTCAGTTCTGTTTTTAAATTATTGCACAAATAATTAAAATCCTTGTGTTTGGTGTTATTTTCATTTAGTGCTATCCATTTGCATATTTTTGTATTTAATAAGGCTAGATTATTAGAGAGAATGCATTAGAGCTCAGAACTATATTCTTTCTTACCTGGTGGGAATTTGAAACAGAAATGTGGAAATAAAATGAGGATATAATCTCAATAAATCTAGAAAATAATCTTTAAAGGAAATTTACCCTCTTCCAAACTCTGTTTCTAAAATATATATTGGTTATGTGAAAACTACATATATGGAAACACTGGGAAGATTTTGTCTCTTCTGATTATCCAAAAAGCAAAAGGTATCTTCCTTACCACATGCATGGGAAAAACCCATAGCATTTCCTTTAAGCAAAAAATAAAGAAAGAAAAGAAGAAAGGAAGGAAGGAAGGAAGGAAGGAAGGAAGGAAGGAAGGAAGGAAGGAAGGAAGGAAGGAAGGAAGACAGAAAAAAGAAAGAAAGGAAAGAAAGAAGAAAGAAAGAAAGAGAAAGAAAAAAGAAAGAAAAGAAGAAAAAGAAAAGAGAAGAAAAAAGAAAAGAAAAGGAAAGAAAGACAGACTGAAATGATTCAAAAGATATGAGACCTTCTGAGTGAGCCTCACTCATTTTCCTTTTCTGGGGTGGAGGTGTTCTACACCAAGCAGTGCTCCAGGGATTAAATTCTGCTAGGGGCTCCCTCCTCAGGCAAAGCATGAACCTTCTTTGCCTATTCAACTAATTCCAATTGTTACTTAACGCTAATCGCAATTTTGTCTGACTTCATAAGACCATGCAGTATTTAGTAAACAGTAGTCATTGTTAATAGTAAACAAAACATTTTATCTATGATACCATTTTTCTAAATTTCCTTCTTTTTTCTTTTTTTTTGGGGGGGTTGGGGGGCACACCTGGCAGCGTTCAGGGGTTACTCCTGGCTCTGTGCTCAGAAATCTCTCCTGGCAGGCTCAGGGGAACAAATGGGATGCCAGGGATCAAACCCGGGTCTGTCCAGGGTCAGCCATGTGCAAGGCAAACGTCCTACTGCTGTGCTGTCTTCCGTCATTCCCCGTTTTGAATTTCTAACAGAAAACTTCAAGGTGTTCCTGGAAAGTTCCTTTCACAGTTGCCATGCATGTAGGCTAATAATCTGGCAGAAGCTTCTAAGAACAAGAGGGTGAGTTTTATACCTTGGGATATAGGGCTCTGCAGGCGGAGGGGGGATGTACAGGTCTTGGAGAGCAGAGCTGTCTCGCTTGGTGGGTGTACTGATGGTGCTGGAAGGCGTGGCGACACTGCTTGTGGGACTTCTAGGTATAAGAGGCTAGTTAAAATGAAAAAGAAAATACATACGCACACAAACAACACACAAAACAACAACGACACATAGTTATCATTTTTAAGTTATCTTTTCCCGGAGCTTTTTGATCTTGGCTGCAATCAAGAAGCATGTTACTTAGCATATTCCTTTGAATTTCTTCAAACAAGACTTTTATTGCTTCAGAGATTTCTACTTCGTTTCCAACCCACCTTAATATCATCACTTAACACGTTATTTATAGTGGGAAAATTGATCTCACAGCTAGCAATTGATTTAAATGAAATTTTCTTTGTTAAAATTCTACATTTAGTAGAAAGCTCAGAAAGATTTTCAGATATTTTCCCCAAAAAAGATACAGTATGCTCCTAAGTAGAAAGTGACAGATTGTCAGAAAAGGTCACGAAATTGGGGTCTGATTAGCCAATAGAAGAGGACATTTCAGAGGAAAATGTACTTTTGTTTTCGTAAATACAAATGCAACTGTGTTTGCAGAGTTTTTATAGAACATATTCTAAAATGTGGGGATTAGTGTGACGTAGTTCTTTCACTTTTATAAGTACACTCGTCACACTAAATCTTTATTTGCATACATCTTTATTTGCATACATCTAATTTTCATGCCTGTATTTAAATTTTAAACCAAAAGTCTGGATTTTTAAGAGTTATAATAGTATATATTTTGAATTAAGAAATTCATCAAGATGCATTTAAGAGCACTCACAAACCTAAACTATGCAGCATTTAGAAATAATATTCTGGTTTGAGAATATCTAAAGTGAAAAATACTCAGATTTACTGATTATCTAGATATACAACATATAAAAATCTAGAATATTAGTGCATTCACCTCAGAAATAATAAAAAATGAACTGCATCTTCCTTCACGTGACAAAATGTTGTCATTTTAGCCAATATTCAAACACCTTTAGAATACGTATATAGTAGTTATATTATTTTAATAAGCAATGCTGGGAACTTATAAATGCCATATTATAACTATTTGATATTGTGACAACACTTCTGCACAAATAAATAAAATTTGTTCAAAAAATCAAGTGCAAATACAATGTACAATACAGTCACTTGGGTAGGTTACACAGGTTAGGATTTAGACCTTCTTTGTTATAGCTCATCTTAATAACTAGAAATCACACATCCTACCAAAATGACCATTAAAATTAAATTCATTTTAAATGAGAGGGGGGAATTGGAGGTGCAGTTGAGAGAACAGTCATAACCCTATGTCCTCCCCAAAGAGGATCAAAGTAAGGGGGTAAAAGGAGTGATTGAAGACACAGGTTAAAAATGTAAAGTGTGAATTAAGGACCAGCCTTATATATTATTTAGCTTGGACTACTACTTGAATCCTCTTCCGTGGGTATTTGTGCCTATTCTCTTTCAGAAAGTGTAAACATTGGCCTTGAATACTCCCTTCAGAATGCTATTTTCTGGGTTTATATTATCAACAAGGAGTTGTTATTAATGTTATCAGCCAATGTGACGATCTAAATTAGTAAATAACTACAGGAAATATTTAAATGTGCTTAAGCAAAGAAGAGGTTTGATTGTGCCAGCTGGTTCAATGAATTAAACTGGCTCAAAAAGCAACTTGTTCCTTCAGAGAAAAAATATTAATGAATGCTGTTGTGAAACTCAATTGGCTAGTTGTTTTATTAAGTGGTAAATCATAGAAAATATCTTGGTGGTTTATCAAGCAATTATCATGTAGCTAATCAGTTTGCCTTGTACTAAGTAAAACAAATGGTAAACAGTCAATGCAATCAGTATATTTTTGTCTAGTAATTGTACTATTTTTGCCAAGTTGTCCCAAACTAAGAACGATCTTCTCAAGAATTGCATTAAAAATACACATTGCGCAATGTAAAAATAAGAAATGGCAAAGTTCAAGATTGATGGGAAAATGGGAATTGTTATTTGATTCAAAAGGAAGTGCTTGTGATAATTAAAATGATAATCTCTTAGATGTTTTCCAAATTTGGACAAGAATAAAAAATAAGTAATTGAAAAATGCAAAATGCATTAAGGTACATTAGAAAGATAGGAAAGTAGATGAAATTAGGTACAGAATACATTATATTATTAGTGAGAGTTATTAGTGAGAACTTCCTAGTTCTATTAGGTGGAATTAAAATTATATCTACCACCAGTTTTCCTTTAGTGTGAGAAAAATACAGAGTGTTAATACTGCTCCTCTCAACTCAAAAATACCTCTCAGCACTAAATTCAAATTTTAACAGGTGAAATAACGGAAGAAAGAGAATCTAAGTATGTGAGTTTAATAATGCAAAAGGACAGCTTCACCTATTGTGGAATCATTTATTTTCAATCATTTATTCATAAAATAGAAAGAAAAGTAGCTACCATTGAAATTCTTATAATTTTCACTGTAAGAAAGAGTAGAAACAAAGGGTAATATTTTCATTTTACCATTCTATCCCTTTTATCATTTCTCTCACATTGGTAAAATTAGTAGGGGAAAATAATTAAGTGCAATCATCATTTACAGATAAAAACACAGGACATTTCAAGACTGTATCTCGAACCTAATTGTGAAGCGTCAGTAAACTTCAACCATTTTAGAACTGCAGACCATCCTCAGTCCATGGCCCAGTGGTTGAAGACAATTGCACTAAAGAAAGCAATTACATACGTCAGGGGTGTATTCTATATTCCTACCCTGGGGGGTAAGGGTGGAGGGGTTCTGGAACATCACTGCCATTACATTTAATTTTTATATCTAACTGGTCCAACTGATATACAAAGCTTTACTTTCACAAATTCCATGAGACATCAACATGGAATAAATATTTGTGTATAAATTTGTTACTCTAAAACAAGCCTATGATAGATTTTTTGGGACACAGACATCTATTTTAAAATATACAACTCAAAACTTTAATTCAGATTTTCAATATACATGTATAACTTTTGGTCAACTGCTAATAATATGTCAGTAGGACTCAGAAACCTACTAAGTAAATGGCATACACATATTTTTCAGTAGCATTTTGAACTATATAAATATATTCAAAGGGTATACCACAACACAGTATGGCTTAAATCTTTCTCAGACTCATAAGCAATAAATTTAGTGATAAGTATTCTACTTACACAATCTAAATCATAATTGGAAGATTTTGAGTATAGTCAAATAAAACATCCCATATTTGTAAGGGATAGCTGAAATCTCACATTGGTTCTATGATGGCTCAGAGTTTGTCTATAGGTACCCAAATCTCTAAGATAAATGAGCACATATGGACATTATCAATATAGTTCAGAAACTGTCCGCCATGTTTTTAGATAATTACTAAGAAGATTATTTTATACATAAGAAACTACATTTGACAAAGGTTTTACTTGAAATATCTTGTATTTTAAAAAACTCTGGCAAATATATCTTTATTTTGTTGTCCCGTGTCTGGTGAGCCAGCTTAAATGAAAATAGTACATTATACATTACATAGCTATCTCTAAAACTCGCTGAAGCAAAGGTCACAAAACGTTTGTTTTGCTTTTTAGTGGGTGGAGAGATAGTCACTGCAGAATGAATGATTTTCATGAAGTATAAAACCTGGGCATTACTTTTATTTACTCGTGGGGATAAGCACAAACTTAAAAGACTCATAATATTCAATTTTTCTAGCACAGAACATTCACACAAATTCTTCTTCAGTTCCAACATACTTTTATTATAATTCACAACATAAGTAACAAAATATTGTTTTATATTAGTAACTCTCCTATTAATCATCTAAACACGTGTTCCAGAGAAAAGTGTTCTGAATTTTGGGAGTAAAAATGTTTCACGTAATACTGTAAAAGTTTGGAATCCATATTTGGAAAATTATTGGACATTATTTTTTGGGGGGGTAAGTTTTTCCTAAAAGGCAAAGTATTTGAAAAAAGAAACTAGGCAAAATAAGTGAATGTATTCAAACTTGCTCCATTATCCCCACACTGGACCCCACAGTTTTTTTTTTTCTGGACCCAAACATATTTGAAGCTGAAGGTACTTGAAAAACAGTATATGCAGGAAGAGTCCTCCCTCTCCTGCCCCTCTCCTCCATACAGGATTGATCACAGGACCTCAAACATGCAAGGTACATGCTTCACCTATGAGTCCAACTCCATCCACTACAAGAATCCAAAATTTAAACACAAAAGGCTTGAATCTTCTTTTTTTGGGGGGGGGGGGGGATTTCAGCCATACCCGTTTGATGCTCAGGGGTTACTCCTGTCTAAGCGCTCAGAAATTGCCCCTGGCTTGGGGGGACCATATGGGACGCCGGGGGATCGAACCGTGGTCCTTCCTTGGCTAGCGCTTGCAAGGCAGACAGACACCTTACCTCTAGTGCCACCTCACCGGCCCCTTAAATCTTCTTTTTAAAGCATGTACATTTCTTTCCTAGACTTGTTAACACACATTTTTTTCTGACCATAGATTAAAACAGGAAATAGGATCTGTATCAGATTTTTAAAAATACTGATAAAGATACATAAAATAATAAGTATATCAATACACAATACACAGTGAATATAGACTTCAATGTCATATTACAAAATGTTTTTCATGGAGGCACCGTATTTTTTGCACTGTACTGAGACTACCACTAGTCTATTTAATTGTGTTCTTTCCAGTACTATCCGCAGAGTTAATAATACAAAATTAAAAATGGACACACAGGTCATTCAAATGCCTCTAAACATAATTTTGGATATGACTAAAATTAAAGAATAAAGCAATTAGAAAATATTTTTCTTTGCATTTTAGGTTACACTTTATGATCGTTCTTAATATTTTGAAGTCATTTCGCTGAAAAACACAAATGTGATTTTAGGTCCTTTAATGAATTTGCTTAAACCTTGGTGAAAAAAATTGGATGAGACGATTGCTTGCAGTGTAACTATTTACTAATGTGGGCATATAAAAGATATAATTGCCTTTTCTTCCAAGTCAGTGCAATTACATTTGTAGTTAAAATTTATTATCCTCTCTAGTGTCACACTTAATATTTGTTATCATCCTTTTTTAATATATCATCTTAAAATTTTCAGAAACATAAAGAATTAGATACTAGTAGTTCTTAATTCACTCAACCCATAACTTTGATTCTGAGATAAATTTTGACACTGTATTTTTTACATTTTTTACAGATTGATTTCAATCATTCTATATCTACTTGAAAATAACATAAACAGTATTCAGTTGTTATACAAGTTCATAGACAACATTCACTGATATAGCCATTTATTTTTCTGCTCAGTTATTTAAATATCCTGTAAAAATGTGAATGCAATGCTAAACAACACAATTTAAAAGGAAAAATCACAAAAGCGCACAAGAACCATCACATTTATGGAAGCAATGTATGAATTAGAATACAGTTTAGGAACAAAATTCTAATAATTCAGCTTGCTTTTACTTTAGAAAATACCTTCTCTAACTAAACATATTTCTTTCATGAAACCTATAGAGTATGTTCAATTCCACCATTCCTTCTAGTGATCAATTATGAAATATGTTCTTACATGACCCCCAAAAAAAGCTGAGATTTTAGATTTTTTAAAATGGTTTCCCTGTGATAATTTCCATCAACATTCTTGTCAATACCCAACTAATTTTCCCATACACATTTGTAAGAAGACAATGATACCACCCATGCATGATTATGACTTATGTACACTAACTTTAAAAAAAATCTAAAAGTGTATACCTTGAGGCTTATCCATAGTTCCCTTGGCTTGTTTTCCGTGAAGTGAAAAAAACGTCACCATAAGTAATCACCGTGCTTACCAAATCCAGTCTTTAATAGCAGGTGCCAATATGGTGTTTTTAAAAACAGCTTTAGGTAAGTAGGGTAAAACTGGTTATGTTTTTGAGAATCCAAGTTGTTCTCAGTTAAAACATCTCCATAAATGAGTAGAGATGACAACAGAATTCAATTACAGATGACATCTGCTTGCAAAATTTAACTAAGATAGCTTGACACGTTTCAGTTGAAGTAGAAAATGTTCAAGAAATCAGGAATTTAACAAAAGAGCTGCCAGATATTATGGAATGCACTAATGGAATTGCTCTGTGAGTGTGAAGTTGAATTGTATGCTTTTGTTCATTTGGCTATAATTCCATAAATGAAAAGAGAATATCCAAACCCAAATTTATCACTGCAGATTAAGAATATCTTACGAACATCTTTAAAATGTTTAGAAGTGGACTTATTTATAATGTGGTATCCCTTAACAATTTTCACCTTAGATTAGATGTTATTTTTGGTATAATAGAAGTTACTTTCTTTTTATTTAACAATTGTTCCTTATAGGATAAATTATTTCTTACATGAGGTATTTTTGTATTTACCTTTTAGTATTTACCTACTTAATATACAAACTGAATAATTTATCTAAAAATCACTGTATGTAAATTATTTAAATAGTAGTGAAATGATGTAATAGATGTATTAAAATTCACATTTCTTTGTATAATTTCCATTTTATTTTTATTTAAACCTTTTTAGTTATTTTCATTCTGTGGTTTATGTACTATTATTAATGTTCTGTAAGCTTTATTTTAAATATTTCTTTATTTTCTTATTTGGGGGCACACATTCTAGGTACTTTCATATGAACAAAGAAAATTATGTGGCTTTATGCAAAATCCCAAGTTGCCTTCAAGCCACTCATTCCACTAATTCATTTTTCCTCCCTTTCTAAATTAGGTCTATATTCAACTTCCAGATTCTAGTAACCACAGGTTTTGATTATCTTTTGTTCTACCAAATGCACACCTTATAAAAACTCAGGTCTGTATTTTAGCACAGGCCAAATAGAAGAAATAAGTAAAATGGTTCAAATTCAGGTCCTACTTAAAATATATTACTTAAAATACTTTCAGGTGTGGTAGTGATCCAGTAAGTTGGAGGGCTTATCTTGGAGTTACTGCTAAGACCTTGTTTCACTACCAGTATCAAATATTTCATCAAAACTAATTTCCTTCTCTTTGCTCTATAAAATGCCATTCTCTGAAACAATGAAGTTTATTGAAAAGCTGAAAGCAGTACCTATCCCTGCAATAATGATATTATTTATCTATAAGTAAAAGCTTGAACAACACTTTAGGTGACTTAAATTCAGTCAAGATAACAAATTTAGAAAAATGTTGATGAATATAAGCACATATGTAAATGCTGATTTTATTAGGTAATGAAGGATAAATATAATTAGTAATATGTTGAGTTAAAATGCTTGGCCCTTAGAAATAAATACTACTTAAGATCTATTATAATGAAGGGATGATGTCAGGCAATTTACAAAAGGTGATAACTTTGATTACACATACGAAATTATTTGTAAAATCCCGAGATGCTGATCTTCCAACTATTTCAGTATTTTAGATAAAAATGATTTTAACTGAATACTTGAGATTACCTTAATTCTTCAATACAGCTAGTGTTTTGAAAAAAATTATAAAGGAAATGAATTATAAATTATTTTCTAGAGATTTTCTCACAATTAATACGCTTGAAATTGGAGTCTTTTTGATGTTCAATTTGAAACAGAAGAAAGCTAAATGAAGATAAATTTGATTATCTAATAGCTAAAACTGTGGGACTCTTCTTCAGAGAAGTCATATCATTAGAAAGTATAAAGTGGAAAACAATGAAGAGAGAAAATAAAAAAAATGGGATGGGAGGGTATGAACTGTTAATCTATAATTTAATGAGCCAAACATTTAACTTAAAGGATTTAATAATAAATATAATTGGACACTGTAATAGTTTGATAAAGATTCACTTGAAAATATATTCATGATAATGTTGGAAAGACTTTAATATTAGAATGAGTTATGCTTTATGCTAAGTAGAATATTAATTTGTAGGCCACAAACAGGAAATTTTACACAGTGAGAAATCACCATAAAATTATAGTGTCATAATAATATAGAACTGAATTTACATAGCAGTGCTGTCTTGCATTTTCATATATCACTATTCGTTTTATTCTAAACAGCAAGTAATATTCTATTTCACTGGGACAATCTAAGATTTTTTTTGTTTTGTTTTTTGTTTTGTTTTTGGGCCACACCCGGTAACGCTCAGGGGTTACTCCTGGCTATGCGCTCAGAAGTCGCTCCTGGCTTGGGGGACCATATGGGACGCCGGGGGATCGAACCACGCTCCGTCCTAGGCTAGCGCAGGCAAGGCAGGCACCTTACCTCTAGCGCCACCGCCCGGCCCCTAATCTAAGATTTTTTAAACTGGGCTCCTAGAAAGGTTTATAATGTCCTATTTTTAAAATATGTTTTATAAAGGACAAAAGCTCCTATGATGTGCTTAAAATGGTAACATGACTGAAATTGAAAAATGTATTACTTCCTTGCATTTCATAAATCGTAATCATTTCATAACTTCCTAAGTAATTCATCTTAATGAATACAATTTATGTCTATAACTATATTTTAGCATGATGTTTTCTGCTAAAGAAAAAATAAAACATTTGAATGAAAATATATTTCTGTTTTTGCCACCCTACAGGGTAAAAAGAGAAAAAGATCAGTCAGCAGGGATGTACTAGGTGTATTTTATTTACTAAACTTCCTTTTCCTATGGCTTCTAAATTACTACTATTATTTTTTAGGTCTGATTTTAAAGCATTCGATATATTATCATCCACTTCCTTCTAGAAGAAGATCGGGACAAACTTTTCAAATAGAAGATTCTATCAGAAATGAAATTTCCGATTTTTATTTCTATCCATAATTTGGTTTAAGTAGATCATGCTTTCTAAAATTTTTTTTGAAATGTTTACAAATGAAGGCAGATTTTTTTTTATCATTTGGGTTTTAGTTATAGTAACTTTCATATATCACAATTAAGCTTATGAAGCTATGAAGAGATCATTTCACAAACAAATTTTCAAAAGCATACAAGATTAAGTTATATGCTGCTGAGATGAGGCACAATAAAGAAGCATTACTGCGATAATCTATGGCTAAAATGATGGTGTATGACTTATGATTAAGCTTCATTACCTGCAGAGCAAGGGGCTTCCATCTCATATTTTTCAGTAAAGCTGGTGCTGAGGTAAGCATGCTCTGAGGTCGCTTTTTCAAAGTTAAGATAACACCACTCGGGTCCTCTCGTAGTGCATTCACCAAATTTTTCAACTGCCACCCCACCTGGTAACCAGCAAAATCATTACAATAAAATTGAGGTACAGTATTCACGATTTAATGTTCTCCCCCTTTAATTAGTAAAAAAAAATAAAGAAAATCACATAATTGGTGCACCATCCTATTAATTTTCAGGAGATAAATATGCAAGAAAGAAATTGATCTTTGAATGTTTTAACCATGTTATTGCATTCGAGTCCGTATCATTATGAGGTCATATAATGGACATTTACCACATCAATGCAGAAACATCTACGGTATCCTACCAATGCAGTAATTAGGGCTCAATGAAATGATGTCATTATTAATGTTGTGAAAGGACTAAAATACAAGCTCTGTTTATAAGTACAATGGATAAAGCTGCATGCCTGAAAACAAGGAGTTGACAATGCCCTAAGCTTGTGAGTTACACCACATGATCTCTCATCACCATTGTTTAGAGGTAAGTGGTGCATTTGTCTCTCAATTAAATTGACATGCTACTAGGAATCTCTGGTACTGACACATCAAGGCAACATTTTGATGCATGGAAGGCAGCATCAATAAAATAAAATAAACCATTTATCACTTTATAGAGATGGCATTAAAAGACAAGGTAACACTAATGCCAAAATTAGAAGTTATTGGACATATGTTCCAAATGGCCTATAAAATTAAAATTACAATTTGCTCAATTTGATGCTACTCTGAATATAATCTCAAAGCCTGTAATATCATTAGGCCTAAGTGCTTTTTTATTTTTAATAATTTTATAAGCCTATGTTCTTAATAAATGCCCTGAAACCTGACTCCACTGTTAAAAAAATGTTAAACATTATCACTTAACATCCTTTAACTTTTTCAAGCATAGAATATTTCTTCTAAGTTGACTTTTAAAAGACAGTCTAGTTAGGGGCTGAAGACATTGGACGTGTTAAGGTACAAGCCTTGAATGCAGAAGATACTGGCTGGATTGCCCACATCACCGGGACCGCAACCAATGCTAGGTGCAGCCCTGGGAGCACCTGAGCATCATAAAATGAGCCCTGCTCTGGTAGCCTGAGTAATCCACAGATGCTCATATCCTCTCAGTGACCAACAACATAGTTGGCTGAAAATTGTTGTGAGGGGCCTCTGGACACTGCTTGGGAGCCTTCTTCTCCTTCAAAAAGGACAAAGTAGTTATGTAGTTACCAGGCAATTAAAATCCTAGGACTATGCTCAAAAGAAATACTTTAAATGTACCTATTATTTTCAAAGTTTAAAAATACAATTTACATTTAAAAGAACCTTTTATCCCAACTCCAATGGAGTAGAATTTTCCAGAATGGGTTATATAATTATAGGGCAAAATTTCTCCTTGATTGTAAGTTAGGACTCAGGAAATGGTCTGAACAGTGTTCTAGTTATTTCCTAGGCACCAAAATGAAAGAGAATGGATGCCTTTGTCTTTTTTCTCTTCATGCTTTTGCCTGAATGATAAAACTCAAGGTGGAAAGAATGAGCATTTCCACCAAAAGAAGCTGAAATCCCAGAGAATATGATGAAGATGTACGGCAGAATAATGGAAGACTGCTTTAGATAATGAGCGATCATTCACTTAAATTATAACCTCGGATATAGATAAATTGCATGATGGTTGAGAGAAAAGGACCAAAAAGAAGTGAGATGTTATAATGCTTAAAACCCCAGGAAACTCAACTGTGAATCAAAATGACCATTATGGTACTTGCCTATCACGAATGAGTCTGTCAGTTTAAAAAGAGACCACAATAATGCCGATCAACTATAGTAATGGAATTGGCCAAATGTCTCCCATTATACATAAATGGGCATTATTATGTGCCCAAAAGTATATTACATTGAATCTGATTCTCCTGCTAGCGAGCTAGTGTCCTTTCAGAAAGTTCTATTAACCAAGAGTCAAAGCAAAGGGAATCCGAATCCAAGTATTCATTTTCCTTACCACACAAAAACAAAAAAACCCACAAAAAAACAAAAACAAAAAAAAAGAAAACAAGGCAGCATTTTTTTAGTCCTAAGTTTGGAGGAAGAAAATACTTTTATGCAAGAGTTTATGAAGGACTTATAAATGTACAAATGACATTTTATCAATTTAAATAATTGTTCCTAAACTAAAGCTGAAAATGTGTCATTATTCTTTTAGCATATCTATTTTTGACAATGAATCATATATAAATTTCTATTTATTTTTTATTTTGTGATGCAATGATGGTTAACTTGTTGAAGAACGTAAGATAGATAGTTTTTTCTTGTACCATTTTATTCATACTTCTTTTCTAATATTATAAGTATGCTCTTTTTTGATGTATAATTTAAAAAGTAACCATTTTTCTATGAGAAAGTGTAACTGCTTTGGAAAATAGTTAATTTGGCTAGAATATGACTTTAAAACTGAATATTATTTATTGAAAGAAAATGTAGATATAAAATTTTACTTTCCAGTCAGTCTCGCCTCTTTTGCTAATATAACAGTAGCATTATTTCAAACAAAGAAAACAAATGTACATGAACTTCTATATAAAGAATATAACTGGTTCCCAGTTCTACTTCAACTTCCATAATGACCAGAAATAAAATACCAAGATAAAAATGTGCAGTTGTTCGTGCCATAGTATAATTTTATAGCATATGTGTAAATTAATTAGGGACCTAACTAATATATAGTTTTTTTTATAACTATATATGTTATAAAATAACAAATGTAATTTAATTCTATGTTTGCAAAAGTAAATACAGAAAATAAAAGAAGATATATGACACCCTTTGCAGTGATTAGAGTGCAGGGCTATAAAACTACAATATATGTGGTTTTCTATATGCTATTATTTCCTGGAGTTCTGGCAATAAACATGAATTTCTTTGTTTTTGTTTTTAGGCCACAACCAATGATGCTCAGGGATTACTCCTGGCTATGCACTCAGATATCGCTCCTGGCTTTAGGGTACCATATGGGATGCTGGGTATTGAACCCAGATCTGTCCTGGGTCAGTTGTGTGCAAGGCAAACGCTCTACCAGTGCACTATCGCTCCGGCCCCAAACATGAATTATTTTTATTTATTTATTATTTTGTGTTTGTTTTGGGGCCACATCCAGTAATACACAGGGATAACTCCTGTCTTTACATCCAGGAAACACTCTGAACAGTGATACAGGATGCCGGGCATAAAATACAGGTCAGCTCTTAAGCAAAGCAAGTGCTTTACCTTGTGTACTATCATTCTGGCCCCAAACATGAGAAATCATAAAATTGTAAAAAATTCAGAGAAGTACAGAACCAGAGATAACACTGTTTAAAACTAAAAAGTTATGGTTATAGGGAAATCATATCTGCTCCATGCGTTATATTTTTAGAAGCTTATCAAGAGAAAAATAATTTCTCAGTGGTATTTAGTGAGTTAAAAACTATGTTTTGTTTTGTTTGGAGTTTTTAATTCAATGAGTGACTTCAAATACTTATTTGCTAAATAAAAGTTCATGTAGAAAATAATGCAAAGAAGTGAAGCTAGTTGAGTAATTCACAGGTTTTAGTTTCTCACTCCCCTTCCAGTACCTGAAAACACATAAACAGTAACACCTCACACCTCTCATACTTGAGATTACTCTTACACTCTTCCTCTACACATCTTAGTCTCCTCTCAAACTCCCTAATTTGAATGCTTTCTACATTAATTTTTCTCCACTATATATAAATTGGGGAGAAGTGATACCAAAGGCTGAACCCAGAGCCTCACACATGTGCAAGGCAAGTGCTGTACTACATAATTCTCAGCAAATGTCTCCATTTAGTGAGATCTATCATGTTCAAGAATAAATGTAATAAGGCCCTAGACTTCAAGAAAAGTAATTTTCAGCGTTGGTTCTAAATATTCACCTATTTTCAGTCATATGAAGCACAGTGAATTCCAGAAATAATATATTTTAAACATGTTTTTGGTGATGAGTATATGAAATTTTGGCCATATCTGTTAATCTCAGGGCCCATGTAATGCTGCCATAAACTGAACTGGGGGTGCCTATAAGCAAGGAAAGTACCTAAACCCCTATATTATTTCTCCATCTTCCCATCTTTGGAGTACTTTGAGCCATATCTGTCAGTGCCAGGGTTTACTACTGACTCGGTGTATATTGATCACTCCTGGAAGTGTTCAGGGGACCATATGTGGTGCTGGAACTGAACTAATGTCAGCTATGTGCAAGACAAGTCCCCTACCCTCTGTACTATCTCTGTGGCTCCAAACCCTCTTTTTAACTGTCACTGAGATGCTTGTAGTTGACAGATTATAGGGGAATGAGTAGATGTTATAAGAAAACATTTTAAAATTTGTGGCATACAACTTGAGAAATCTGGATTGTCATGTTAGGAACTAAGTGTAATGGTTCAGAGACATGAAAAATAAGAAAAATCCAGGGAAATATCAAAATGGACTAGTGTGTAAGCTTTGTATGCAGGAGTTCAAATCCTGGTACTGCAAAGTCCCTTGAGTACCTAGGACTGATTTCCTAAGTACAGAAGCAGGAGTAGCCCCCAAGTACTCCTCAGTGTATGTTTCAGAAAATATAAAAGATATAAAGGTCAAATATATTAATGGGTGCTATTTTTCAAGATTATTTTTTCTACTGTATCTTTTAGATTTTTGGCTCTACTTTGAAAATGTGGAGTTAGAAACCATGTATATATAATAGAAATATAAAATTGATTATACAGTATTACATTGACTACAATAAAAGTCAGCTTATGGGAAGGGATTGAAGAAGAAAATTTAGCAGCAGAGGATGGCATTCAAATGAAGAAAAACATTCATTTTAAAGAAACTCAAAAAAGGAATCAACTCTATGAGATCAATACCAGGAGAGCAGTTTTGGCATTTCTCATACATGCTCAATAATTAGATTTCCAATGCCACAATACGTTTGAAGTCTAATATGCAGATAAAGTTGCACATTAGATTTTAGTAGTAATTGGTAAGAAAATGCAAATTATAAGTAGGAATAACACTAATAATTGTAGGAAAATGCAAATAGAATATAATAGTTGGGGAAAAGGGTTTGGACCTGGTCCCTCTTTCTCACTCCTTATCCTTCTTAGTTTCTCATTTGAATCAATGTAATCATTTCCTTTTATGATATGCTGCTTTAGAATTCCTGTAATAATTCATACTGCCTTATAAGTATCTCTTCTCTTTCTCAGGTTCCATAAACACATCTCTGTGCTGGACTCCAAAATCTTTTCATCTTTGCTTCCTATTCAGGAACTAACAATATTCCAGAAGTTGAGTTCATCCACACTAATAACTGCTGAGTAACCAAATATCAACAGCTGCTTTTTTGACTAGATGCTAATTTATATCACATTCTTCTCATTTAATTTTCCTTTCTACAACAGCACTGAGGCAAACTATGCAATTCATTTTATACGTGAAGGAAAAATAGATTAAGTTTTCTTTGCTGCTCTTGTTGTTTATGGGGAGATCACACTGACAGTGCTCATGGTTTACTAGTGGCTACTCAGATCACTCCTGACAGTGCCTGGTAGACTGTATATTGTACTGGGAGTTAAAAGCATGGCAACTTTGTGCGAAGAAAGGTTTTTTAACCTACTTCTGGTCACCCAAGTTACATTTTCTTGACCAAGGTTCAAGCTATATGTAATTTGCAATGTCAGTATTCATAGTCAAGTCTGCTTCACTCTGAAATATACGGTGGCATGAGAGCAATCCCCCTCCTCTGAATATGCCAATAGGAGCTTGAATAAATAAAGATTTTCATACCATCCATTCAAGCATGGAGATTGGAATCACTTATGGCTTTCCTCTCTTTCATAATCCACTAACGAACGTATCATAATCACAGAAGTCTCTTAAGATCATTACTTCTGATTTGAGTACTTACATGAATACTAGGCAAACTAGCCTTTCTTCTTGATTTTTGTGACTACAAAAATGCTATATGATGTAAAGGTGTTCTTGCCCTCCAAACTTACTTCTAAATTTTTTAAAGACTCACATGACCTTTATATCCTTACTTCTCTTTAAGTTTAATATACCACAGGCTTGGGAAAAACATGATGCTGCATTTAAGCCACATGGGTTTAGATTGGTGTGGTCCTTGAGTTTGCATGTTCTTTTTTATAAGCTCACAAGTGATGATGATGCACTTGGAAGTCATCATGTGAAAGACCCATGTTCTAGATGAGCTTCCTAAATTTAGTGACAGCCATGTTAGAATACTTTAAGTTTTTGTTTTTGAACTCTATATAATTCATAGAAACAGTACATAGTAATTGTGCCTTTCCTGAAAACAATGGTAAACACAGAACAGTCTGTACCTCATTAGAGCAGGTGGGGAAGAGATGAGCAAGTCAGACAAGTACCTTAATAGGATGAATACAGGGGACAGTGCATCCTCTTCAAAGAATGTTAAACTCATTCATGAGAAGTACTTTTAGGGGAGTTTTCCTATTTATGTAAGATGAATGTATTAGAGGTTGGACAGGGAAAGGGGACATGAAGATGGAGTAGATGAAGGAAGCTGTGAGACAATTATTATGAGTTTTAACAACTTTCTATATAGGCAAGTGTTGGCCCACTAACTACATGTTCTCCCTGGTCTTTTCAACCCTAACGTAGCAAAAGCATTCTTGAATTTGTATTTTCCATACCTATACAACTAGGTTAATATTAAAAAAACATAAAACTGCTCATGTCTGGAAAATACTTCCCTCAGATGACTAATATAACTCACTGTTTGCATCCCAGTGGTATATTTATTACATGCCTTGTATATTTTCCCTATCCTCTCCTCTTTCCACCTGTCCACCCAAAAAGAAAAGGAAAAGGAATGACCTTTTGGAGAATAAAAACAAAGTTATTTGTCAGATAATCCTGAAATCAATAAAGCACTTTACAAAATGGCAGAGATTATTAAGATTATTCAACTGGTGAAATAATATGGAATGAAAATAAAAATATTTTAGAGACAATAAGGTGAAATTCTTTAAAAGTTTCTCTTTTTTTGCAGGGACTACACCCACAGTGCTCAGGGATTACTCCTGAATCTGCACTCAAGTATCACTCCTGGCAATGTTCAGAGGATTATTTGGAATGCTGGGGAATCAAATTTGGGTCAGCCACATGCAAGACTAATGTCTTTTCTGCTCTATTATCTCTCTGATCCCTTAGGTTTCGTTTCCTATTTAAAGTCACAATATAGGCTTGCTTTGTTCTCTCTTTTACACATATCTCTCTGTCATTTCTTCTCTAGAGAAGCCTATGTTCCCGATTGAACACATATTCCTCTCTTTCGCCCCCCTCACATATTCTTAAGTAGTTTTATTCAATAAAAACTATTTTCACTTACAAAAACTACAATGTAGAATTAAATATTTTTAGAAAAAATATATTAACTTTTGAAATGACCATGCATATACAGATCTTGGGAATATACCCTAGGGGCCCCAAAACACAATGCATAAAAGGTATTGTGGCACTATTAACGATAGTGAGAATCTGGAAACAACTCAAATGCCCAAGAATAGATGAGTGGACAAAGAAACTTTAGTACATCTACACAATGAAATACAATGCATCTAGTTGGAAAAAATGAAGCCATAAAATTTGCTTTCACATGGATGGATAAGGAGAGAATTATGCTAAAGGAAATACATCAGAGGAGAGAGACAGACATAGAATGATTATATTCACTTGTGGGATATTAAAAAGATAGTATGGTAGTAATGCACAAAGACAATAGAGAGTAGGAGTACTGGTGCAATGGTAGGAAGCTTGCCACAAAAAGTAGGGAAGTGCAGTGAGGGCAGAGAAGGGACCACTATAATGATAGTGGAAATCATCACTGGTCAAGAATTGGGAGCTGAGAGGAGGTAAAGTGAATTTTATCCAGAATCCAAGTAATGATACCAATCCATAACTTCTAAATAACCAAATAAAAATCTATTACTATAAGTGAACACTTGAAAGAAATAGCAGTAATATCCTAGAAATGCAAACGTATAGTCACAGTGATGTAACTCTGAGGATAACATTGATAATGAATTTCATTATTTTTATCAAAGACTCTATCACATATATGTGCATATATTCATATATATATTTTTGTATAAACAATGCCAAGATGAATTTTTCTCCAGAAATATGGCATAGTAGTTATAAAGGGTCTGTTTCTAACTAGTTAATGGCTATTCCAGTCACATAAATTTACAGGATGGAACATGTCTTTTAAAGAACATCTTACACAGAACATTTTATCAGGAGAGAAGTTATTTAAAGCGGTATTTCACATACGCTGAACTATTAGCTTCCTGACTTTCTAAAGTAGAAAAATCCTGTGACTACAAGAAATGTCAAGTAATGACACTCACTACTTTAACAGAAAATTACTTCAATTGTATATTGGAAATTATTTTATGGGCAAGACAAACAGGATTAAAATCTCCTAAGAAACATTTTCAGTTATCAAAGTACTAAAAAGCAGAGACCTTGCTTCTCTGTGGTTGGGGTTTGTAATTTCTTTGATAAGCCGAAACAGACACCAGTTGTGCCTAGATAAAGGGAAAACAATGTGGGCAGGTCCTAGGACAATGCCTTGCCTGGGTTAGGTGCACAAGAGGCACTGGGATTAGTGGTACTGATATGAGAAGCTTCCTTGATCTTGGGAAACAGAGGGAAGAAGTCTCTGACTCCATTAGGGCTTGCCTTAGCCTGTATTCCAAACAACAGCTGAAGAATTATTTACAAACATAAAGAAATCTCTATTCTGTGTTCCCAAGTATCCATACTTAAGTATAAATGGAAGTTTAGCTCTCTCCCTTTCTCTTTTGTCACATCTATGTTTGCAGTTACAATAGACCATCTTAATACCAACCTATTATCTTTCACAAGACAAACACATAGACTCATTATCATTACATATGGTACCGTGTATAAAGGTGATTACTCACAGGTTTTAATGTATAAATAAAATAACTTCAGTTTTAATGACTTGAGGTCTGCCTTTATCAATGCCTAATGATAATTGTGACACTTATACCCATGTTATTGTGCTCTTTGTTCCCTTTGAATTCAACCTACTACCGTTCAAAATATGATGATGACACTGGCTTTGCCAAAGTTTGGTGCTCAATTAATTATCATTTTCTCCTCCTTTGCATTACCGACATTTATTAGAATATTTAATGAACTCAGAATTTTATTCCAATGACAGCTATTTATTTATCAAAATAGTTAGTGGAAAAAATGTCGCATGGTTAAACAACTTAGAAGTAATGAATTATGATATACAATAGCTTCCAAAGATTTTGACATTGCTAAATCCCGAGTATCAATTTACAAACTTTACCATCACTTGAAATTTTTAACAAAGTATTGATGAGACAATCTTACAATATTAAATTACAGAACACTTGTAAATACCCTGATTAAATACACCAATATGAAGAACAAAGGTAATTTTAAACTCAATCATTGAGGAATTTAAGCAAATAAGTCTGTGTATTCAGAATATGCCCCAAGGTAAATCTATTTTCAATAAAGCCTTAGCATTACTAATTTTACAAACACAGTTAAAAAATAGTGTCTTGGAGAGACACAAACCTTTGAAAACAAGGAGTATAGAAAGAAGATAAAAATGAGCTGACATTTGAAAATAAGGTATATATAAATTAAAAGCTTTTTTTCATTATGGTAAAAACATTAGAATTTTACATCTTTATTTGTTGAGCCACTCTTCATCTTAGATGAAACTTAAGTTTAAAAGGGAAATAAGGCAACATTCAGACATTCTGTTACACATTTATTTTTGTGGCTTAATTTTACTGTAAAATTCAGGCCATGTGAGTCAGAGCAATAGTAAGCAGGTAGGGTGCTTGCATTGCACACAGCTGACCTGTGTTCAAGTCCTGACACCTGAAATTGTCCCCTAAGCATGCCAAGAGCAATTCCTGAGTGTAGCGTCGAAAACTGTGAGTACTGTAAGGTGTGATCCAAAACCATTTAAAAAATTCAGATTATTTGTGTTCTTAAAATCTGAATTGTACATTTAGTACTTAATATTTTCCTGTAAATTTCACAATTATATATAACATTATATATTAGAGAATTCTTGATTAGTTCAGTCATATAATTAGAATTTCTTGATTAGCGCATAAGGCAGATCGAGGGAGGAAGAAAACAGTAATCATAATATTTCTTTTTATTAATTTTCTTTTTATTAATCCCTTCATACTTTTCACGAAAGGTGATAAAATTCCATATCCCATTATTTATACTAGATCTTATTTCCTATCACTTTATATTAACTGCAGGCTGATTTTTTTCTCTTGTGGCAAAAATAATCAAAGAACCGTAGATATGCATAATTTAGCATCTTGAACATGTAACTCTATCCCTTCTTGCATTTCAATATGGTATTTGGTAAATCTGGAATCTCTGAAAGCCAGTAGCTCATTGTAGAGAAGTTTATGATTTATATTCATGAATGTTATAGAAAACTAAACCAAAGCCAATTTTATTTTATTAAGTCATATATATTTATTCTATTTCATAGTATTATTTATTTCTTCATGGTATCCTTTGACATCACCAACAGATAAAACTGAGTAAATCTAAAAGCCACTATTAATGAGGTGGAAGGGGAAGAAAATCACACCACAGTAAAAAGCTGTGGAGGTGAATTTATTATCATGCCACAGAACTTTATTCTCTAGAAAATTAGTAACATTTAAACAAACATAGTAATATATTTACTCTAGTATTTTAATTAAAATATTTACATAGGTAAATGTAAACAATCATATTTATAAATTATTACATTCCAGCTATCCCTATCTATATTTTATTTCTGCTTTTAAAAACACTGGTAATACAAACATTTTAAAATAAAGAATCCAGTCACCAAAGCTAAGGGATGAAATAAATCACTGTTATCTAAAATCAATAGCTCATACAATGAGAATTCTGAGGCAGAATAAAACAAATACCTATTCTTATTTTAAAAATTATGATTAAATTTGATTTAGAAAGCCAAATGAAGAAAAGTAATTAAAAGTAATCAAATCCAAGAAGAAATACAAGTGGCCCAAAAACACATGAAAAAATTCTCCACATCACTAATCATCAGGGAGATGCAAATCAAAACAACAATAAGGTACCATCTCTTACCACAGAGACTGGCACACATCACAAAGAACAAGGACAATCAGTGCTGGTGGGATGTAGAGAGAAAGGAACTCTTAATCACTGCTGGTGGGAATGTCCTCTAGTCCAGCCTTTATGGAAAACAATATGGAGATTCCTCAAAAAACTGGAAATTGAGCTCCTATTTGATCCAGCTATACCACTTTTAGGGATATACCCTAGGAACACAAAATATAGTTCAAAAATTCCTTTATCACACCTATATTCATTGGAGCACTATTTACAATAGTCAGACTCTGGAAACAACCAAGATGCCCTACAACAGATGAATTGCTAAAGAAGCTATGGCACATGTACACAATAGAATAGTGTACAGCTATCAGGAGAGACGAAGCAATGATTTTTTCTTATATGTGGATGTACATGGACTCTATTATGTTGAGTGAAATAAATCAGAAGGAGAGAGATAGACACAGAATAGTCTCCCTGTTCTATAGGTTTTAAGAAAAATTAGGGACATTATTATGATAATCCTCAGAGACAATAGAGGTGAAGGCTGGAAGGACCAGCTCACAATATGAAGCTCGTCACAAAGAGTAGTGGGATAGCTAGGGAAATAACTACACTAACAACTATCATGATAATCTTAATGAGCGAGAGAAATAATGCCCATCTCAAGTACACGCAAGGGTTGGGAATGAAGGAGGAGGGTCATTGATGGTGGGAATGTTGCACTGGTGAAGGGGGGTGTTCTGTTTCTGACTGAAATCCAACTACAATCATGCTTGTAATAATGGTGCTTCGATAAAGATTTTATAGAAAAAAGGAACCAAATTCCTTATTTTAAAAATGTTAATTTTTTTTTTTTTACAAATTTTCTTGTATTATGTGGGGATTGTCTCATACATGAAGACAAGTGCTCTACACTGACTCACTTCCTGGCCCTAATACTATTAGTAATTTAAAAATGCTATTTAGTGGTTGTTTTAGTCATCTTTATCTTTGGGCCACACCCGGTGATGCTCATGACTTACTCCTGATTCTGTGCTCAGGGATCACTCTTGATGGTGCCTCGGGGACCTTATGCTGTTCCAGTGTCAGATATAGGCTATGCAAGTGCCTTAACCCTGAACTATTTTTTCAGAAGTCGTAGTAGACATTTAATGAAGCCATAGATGTCTAAAACTATTAGCAAATATTGTAATAGGTTTATCAAAACATAATAAAACCATGTGCATATAAGTACATACATAAACAGTATCAAACTCTAAGTAAAATTATACTTTGAGAATTTTTATAGATATTACATTTTAAAATTAACCAAATCATTTTAGCAGAATTGCAGTAATTCAGGCTAAAAAGGCACCTCTTAAACGGAGCTAAAAAGAAATTTCTGCCATTTGTCCTAGTTAAACTATCCTTTATTTCTCAGTATAAAAGTTATAAGATGTAAAATACCTAAAAATACCTAAAACCATGCTATATCAGAAGAATGTTACACTTAACAGAGGAAACCTATGTTTTAAAAGTAGATTTAAATAAAAAATTATTCTTTCTAAAATTTTCTATCATATAGTGTTGTAATATAGATCATCTGTAATAACCTTAAACGCAGTAAAAATTTTGTTTACTAACTTCCCACTCCTACTATGGTAAAAAAGTGGATTAGGTAATTGTTACTGGAGGACTTAGACATTTTGATAGAAGGGGAAAAGAGCTGACTTTAGGAGCAAGAGAGAGATTTCAGAGGTCTGGAGTATGTACTTTGCAAGTAAGAGGCCCAGATTTAGCCCCTGGCAAACACAGTCCAGTAAGTACTACTGGGGTAACCACCTCAGCACTAAGTCAGGAATAATTCTAGAGCATTGATGGGTGAGATACAAAACTCCAACCAAACCCAGCACTTAAATGATTGAAATTTACTTGCTAATGATTAGAAAAATTAATAAGTCAGAGTAAATACAGACATAAGTCAAATTAAAATTTTAAGTATACAAAACAATTACAAGGAAATCTTAAATTACAAATAAAATATAACTATATGTGATGCTAATGTAGTCTAATAATAAATATACATGAGAGTCACTATCTTTAAAGCAATTACTCTTTTCCAAGATAAGCTAGTAAAACTGCATAAATATAAAATAAATCATGAATTCAGAGGCCTGCAGAAAAATCAAGAATTAACAGAAGATAACTATTGTTAAAATATTATACAATTTATAGAATTTATAAAAAAAAGACAGGTAAAATTTAGTTTAATAACAGAAAAATACTATAAGGAGTATAAAATAATTGATTTTTATTGGAAAAACAGAACAAATTCATATCAGTATGGGGCACTTCAAAACCAGTTTACATACATTTTTATGAAACCTATACTGTTAAATGAAAATAAATGATTACTGCCTCAGATACCATCCACAATATAAAATGAAAGTGAAATAAATATTACCATGAGTTTCCTTTACTTTTTTTGAAAAGTAAATTTTCCTTCTAAGAGAAAAATTCATTTGCTCTGTTTTAGAATGCAAATTTCTTTGGCTCCTAACAGTTTAGGGTATTATCATAAGCATTTACTAACCAATATGCTAAATACCATGCTAATATCTTTAATTACTGTAACCCAGCAACATCTTGCATTCGTGGAAATAAGGTGCAATGCACCAGAATTTGTAAGCTTATGTTTCAAAAATCTGGGGCGCAGGAATTAAATGACAAATTCTATCTCCTTTGAGAAAGAAGAAATAAAAACAAATATTAGGGAGAAAATGGAAGGAATGTTGAGTGAGAAGGAGATAAAAACAGAAAAGAAAAGGAAAGGAAAATGGCATTAGAAGAAAATTCTGAAAAATAAAGACAATTTACTAAATTTAAAAAGAGTGCATATGGGGTTGCCCCATATTATTATGATATTGATTCCACACAATAAATAATCAGTCCTTCCTGCTGACGTCAGGACATGGGGAAGTGAAGAGGAGAATTTTAGTATCATGACTCCCATCTCTTCTCTATTGTTTGAGGATTGAGAGAAAATTGTTTGAATGTAGGGCAAAATATAAGAAACTGTAGTGAAAATAAGGCAGAATGAATTCATATGACGTTACAATGACCTTTTCAGATGACCAAACAGTCCACTGATTTATTCCTTCTCTATGGCCTAGTCAAAGCATTGTTCAAATATGTTGACCATTTAGGGGAAACAAAAAACATTGGCTGATACTATTCTTTCTTCCAACTCACAATAATCAATGCCATACATCCTATTTGCTATAATTTCTCTGCTTTTTTATTTTCTGAGTCTAGTTATTTTCCATTCCAGTAGCCTTTATTGCCATATCTAATAAATCATTCTTGCCAGAACATAGTCCCCAGGCTTCAGAAGATCTTTCAAAATAATAGTGAATGATTTGATATTTACACAAAATAAATGATAATTTTCCAAAAGCTAGATTCAACAATCACATATGCCACTCTTTTCAACAGCTATTCCTAAGAACGCAACTGTTTTTAGTATGAAGAGAATCCTTAAAACACACACCAAAAACAGTATTAACGTGAAATTTAACAGATGCATTAGGAATATGCTCACATAATTTTAATAAGTTCATATAGTATTATTGGTTAAAAATGTTAATAGTACATCATGAGAGCACAGCTGTTGGTTCACACTATGATGAGGCATCTCCCAGAGAGAGGGATGAAGTGGCAGATGAAGCAGAAAAAATCTTGGGATATTCCAGCAGCCTTTCAGGAGTTGGGTCTTCAGTGGCAGGGAAGACATACAATAAGACTCATTCTGCATTGCTTGGATGCTCATAATTTTTCTTCTTTCTACCTTGCAGTTTATCAGCTACATAAGTATGTTCATTTGAAAAACCACTTATAAGTAAAAGCTACTTATAATAAAGAAGATAGCAACATGAAAAGTGACATAAAACTTCCACTTTCATTTCAAATAAGAACATTAACTATTTTTTAAAGAACAGACTAAAATACATACACATATCTAATCGAAAAACTTGAATAGATACTATATAAGCAATTTAAAAAGTTATTTGAATTTATCTGTGATTCATTCATATTTTCAGACTGACAAAAGTGTCAAATTGCCTTTTCTATATATTTAAAATAAGTCAAATTTTATATCATAGATGGCAAACAGTAGCAGTAGAAAGTATTATAATTACAGAAAAATACTGAGCTAATAACACCTAGAAGAATGCAATTTAACATGTTTTTATTACTGAGTCCAAACTGATATAAAAAGATACTGATAATATCTCATTTTGGTCAATTTATAAAGTAAACCTTATTAAAATATATTTCAAGTATATTAGCCAGACTTTAATGCAATTCACTATCATATCATAACCCCATGTGCTTGACAGAGTAGAGATGAAAAGAATTTCAAACTACACATACTTTAGAACTAAACAAATTTATCTGCCTAACAAATTTTTCAAGTTAAAATACAAATAAATTTCTATTTTACTACTTTAGTATTAGTGTCTAATGTGAAAAATTTGAAAACACTCACTTTATAAACCACAATACAAGCAATTGGAGGAAAAAAAAGAGAACAGAAAATGCACCATTCTGGCACAATATGCCTCTCATTTCAAAATGAAGAATAAAATCTACTAACCGATTACATTATTAAGCAAGATTACTTTCATTGACTTCAATATATTTCCTATCGTAAAGTGTCTCTATTATAATTCAAAATCAATTTGTAGTCTCTACAGCAGTTTGTCAAACACTGAACTGCAATTGGTCCAATTGTGGTTGGGAAAAGGGAGGCAAAGAGATT
Organism: Suncus etruscus; assembly: GCF_024139225.1. NCBI lineage: Eukaryota > Metazoa > Chordata > Mammalia > Eulipotyphla > Soricidae > Suncus > Suncus etruscus. The sequence goes on from NC_064868.1 coordinate 4,605,326, forward strand.
GGAAAGTTATTTTTTATTAAGTTCCTAATGTGTGCCTGGTACTGTGTTACATGGTTTAAATAACTAAGTAAAGGACAGCAGCAAGTGAGAAAGTGTATATAAACTTCCTTTTTAACCCCCCTTTAACTTTCAGTTAATCTCATTCACTGCCCAAGTTATGTAAATTCTCACTTGTTCTCTTCTCTCGTCCTTGGTCCCACTAAATCATGAGACATGATTATATGCTAGTAAAATTATTTCCCTTTTATTGGGGAATTTTATCATTTGAATATATGGAAGGAAATCTAATACAATTGAAGAATATAGTCCTTGGAATCAAGAGATCTTTGAAACTGTAGGTGAATTAACCATTCTGTGTCTCAATTTCAACACATAACTTCTTTTAAGATCAAGAATATAAAAATATGTAAAATACTTAACAGGATGCTAAAAACAGTGTAAGAACTCACTGAGTTACTATTAAACTGGTGCTTAAATAGCTTCCATAAACTAAAGCTGTAAATCAATTTCAGAGCAGATAAGTTGAAGCTAGTTCCCACAATCCCCGTTCTATTTAGTTGCCTGTATTTTATAATAATCCCACAAGGCAAACACGTATTTACATATACTCATGGTATTTAAATGTCATTGATATACATAGATTTTATGAATTCATTTGCAGTTTTTAGAAACTTTCATATTTGCTTGGAAATTGTCAAAATCTATGCCAAACAGTATTCTTTAAACAATTTTGTTTTTTGTTAGAGACTGATTTCTACCCGGATAGAAGTGACCATCTGTAAATTGATTCAACTGTCCAACAGTGGTCACATAGCAGAAAGAGAGGGACATTAGAAGAGGGAGGAAGTTAGGTGTCTTATTCTAATGTCCAAATTCTCATTCTAAGGGATAAGAAACTTGAGTCAAGGCAAACAATTCATAGAAATTCTTGTAACAAAAACTTGTTCATCACATATGTATCCCACTGTCATAGTGTGAAAGGCTTTGTTGACTGCCAGCATTCAGCATTAATAAGTAATTAACTGAAGACTCACACCTATAATTATTTGGTTTTTCATTAATTGCATTCACTTAAAAATAAATCGAAGAACTATCATGATTTTAATCAATGGAATCTTTCCAAAACATCACCAATCTCTCAGTTTATTTAAATTCAAAACTGGAAATGGCTTCTGACTTAGATATAATCAATGAGAAAGATCATTCTTCTCACACAAGTTTTCATAACCTCAAAATGTAGCCTTTCTCCTAAAAGTTTTCATCTATGAGTACAGCATGCAACATACAATTTAGATAAAATGTACAAAAAATATTCCCTCTTAAGAGTCAGTGAGTATTTCAGTAGTAAAAATAATTTTTCAAATATACATTATACTAATAATCAGATTATAATAGCATCCTTTCTCTTGCACAATACACTATTTTAACAGAGGCAAACAGTTAATCAATGGAGATAAAGATCATTCATAGTGGTTCAACTGAGACAAAAGTGGTTCATCCTAAGTATCACGACTTTAAAAAATTTCTACCACAGGCACTGAATGCCACTGTTATTTACAGTCATGAGTTTCATAGAACCAAAATCAGTTTTTACGAACTTCTTTGTTGAGTACAACACTATTATAATGGTAAAAGGCAACCTGGTTAAAAAAAAATCAAGATTTAAAATAAACCAAACAAAAACGTACCAGACACTGCAATGAACAAGCATCAAAATAAAGAAATGAAAGTTTCATTTGCAGTCCATATTTACTATGCCTAGTAGAAGATTTTAATTCTTTTAATTTTTAAAATGAAACTTGGAAGTTGTATCAATGAAAGTTTGAATTTTAGTGTAGCACTTACATTTCTATTCTGAAATTAATAACCCAATTCATGGGGCATTTGGACCTGTCCCTATAGAAACATAACTAAAGTCAACTATCCCAACATGTTCTGAGTTCTTTTAAAGACCATGTTTTGTACTCTATTTAGCTAAGAAAAGTTTTTTGGTTACTTTTTAAAGTACATACACAGGCATTTCACTTCATTGGTATTCCTTTACAGCTTTAACAAATCTTTATATTAGTTTCTCCCCACTGACTCATAACATAATTATACATACCACAGTCTGATGATTAACTTGAATTACTTCATCACCAGCATGGATTTTCTTGCAACGATCTGCAGGTGACTAAATTAACATAAAGAGAATGATAAAACAAATAAGAGTTATAAGGCATTTCTTCTCTGAGATACTCTAAGATACTCTAAGTTAGTCTCTCTAAAATTAGGTCAAGAAGAATACTCAAAGAATTAAAACTAATAAAATGTTCACTAGTACTTAATAGACTGTTTATGGTAGAGTGACAAAAAGAAGTATAAAACAATATATAAATCCTTAGGTTAGAAAATATCAATGTGTCTCTTGGAGCATTAAAGTAGAGTAATTGGTATTATTTTTTTTGCAAACTAAGTACAGACATCCCTATTAGGCTCTACTGGGAAACTGTTTCAAATACATATCTCAGAAAATTATCTTTTAAAATTGTGATTGATTTAATTTAACAGAGGTACACTCACTTTGGAAAAGAACCATTTTCAAGTACATGCTTTCAAAACTTAACTGAAAATTATAAGTCAATCATCAATAGTATCAATTCTGATTAACTGAGAAAAGCAAATTAAAATATGGAGAGCAATGAGCTCAGTTACATTATAGAATTACTCTAAAATGATAGAAAACTCTAAAAATAATAACATCCTCTTTCAAGGTTTCATAAGATTTAATATACTGGAAAAACCCACTAATAAACTGCCAAAATTTTCCAAAAGATGTCATAAGTATCATTTTTATTATTATTTTTTATTATTCCATATGAGATTAAAACTAAAAACAAACAAAAAAATTCCAATTTTGGTAGACAAATACTGACAAGTTGTATGAAGACTACAAAACAGAAATGAGATTTAAGAGACACATTTTGACACATTTTATATTATTGTAAGGCTGGGTAATGAATTTGAAAATGGTATTATGATTTTATCATTTATGACAGATTATTGATTATATAGTTTATGTAGAAACTTTGATAATAATGTGCTTTATACTTGTGAATGTGTAGAAATTCCATTTTATTAAAAAATATGCCTTTATACTAGGGGATAAGTTATTAAACATAACTATAAATACTGGTACATAATCACTAGTGTCTTTTTAGAGCTAAAGGGGAATTATATGGTAATCAAATCTGAAAAATAAAATTCTTCTGAGATGCAGAAATAGGGGTTTCTTTTTACTTTTCTATCTCTAGGTCACAATGTACATTTAAAAAATATTTTATTTTATTGAAACGATTGTGATTTACAAAGTCCCTCAGAGTTGGGTTCCAGACATACAATGAATCAGGGCCAATCCCACCACCAGTGTTGATTCCCCCCCCGCCATGCTCCCAGAGTGTATCCCTACCACCACTTTTGCCCTGCTGCCCCAGCCTGCCAGTATAACAGGCCCATTTTCAGTTTCAGTCTCTTGGTTCCTTTGCTGTTGACTTTGGCTTGGATGTTTAGTTCTGCTCTATTATTTTTAAATCTCCACAATCGGATTTGAGACTACTTGGATTCTGCCCCCCCCCATCCTTTCACATTTGTGTTTTTAAAACGTTGGTCTCTGTGGGAAATTGCCTCCTTCAATAAAATAGCCAAGCTTGGATAGTCTCCTCGGTAAAAACCATTTAGTTTAGTTTGGATAATGGAGGCCTCAAATGTACAGCACAGCAGAAATCACCCTGCTAGTGCTTAGTGGGCTCCCATAAATTCACTGATATAAATTGAAGGTTGATGATTGCTTGGTGATAGCTTGATAATCATTTGATTGCTAGTCATCTTATGGGCACAGTAATATAGCTATTCCAATCTTTTGTTCTCAGTGTAAGTGTTAACTCTACAATGTATTTCTTCTCACTGTTATGCTAAAGAATGGCTCTGTTGAAAGATGCCAACTACATAATGAAACCAAACTGTCCCTAGCTCAAGGCTGTTGAGCTACCTGAACAAGCCATTCAGTCTGTCTCATTCTGTGTGATCAAATCTACTGGAAAATGTTGAAGGTTCAACCCATTTACTGTTTATATATTTTCCTATCATCTTTAAAATAGATGTCTTAAAACAATAGTTATCTCAATTAAACAAAATTTTCAATTTACAATAACATTATTTACCATGTTATTAATCAAGATAAGACGACATCAATGTATTTAAGGCAGGCATTCTATTTCTCTCACTCATTACCATTGTCATGGTAGTTGTCAGTATAGTTATTTCTCTAACTGAACTTACCATTCTTTTGTCTTGAATACAGGCAAGGGGTGGGGGAGGAGGGAGATAGAGGGCATTGGAGATGGAAACGTTGCACTGCTGAAGGGAGGTGTTCTTTTTTATATATAACTAAAACCCACTACAAACATGCTTGTAATCATGGTGCTCAAGTAAAGATATTTATTTAAAAAAGACAACATCCCAGGGAATTTCAGTTAATGGAATAATAACAAGTATACTATTTAAAGGACAGCGTTATTTTTGGCATGAACCCAACCCTAAGTATGGTGTCAAAATGAGAAAAATGTACTTATTTCCTAGCTCTTTTGGGAGTGGCAAAAATCAGACAAAGAGCAATATAGACGAATGTAACAATTCTGATTTGGGGGGATTACTCCACATCTAATGGCATTCAGGGCTTATTCTTGGATTTTTACTTAGGGATCAATAGAGCTATATCTCTCAAGCCTTGTGCTATTTGGCTCATAACTGATGTAGTCAAAGGATAATACGGAAGAAATATTACCAAGTCAATGGTTCTAGACATGATATAAAGAAAAATATAGTTAAAACAGTTGTATTGTATAGCAAAGCAAAAGAACTTACCCACTTTAGTGAACAGCTTTACTAAGACTCAATACAGATCCCATAATTACAAATAACAGAAGATATCGAAAATAATGAAATATTTTCAAAAACAAAAATTAAGTGAAACTACTATAATATTATTTATATCTATATATTATTTTTAATATTCTCTATATCTAAATTATTCACAGACTCGGTCTTGATCATTTATTCATCCACTTAATACTACCGAGTAATTAATAGAATAGAGTATTCAACAAATTTTTAGAAATGCAATAAAATCTATAGCTATGTTTCAATCCAGTCTTCAAGATTCAGTTCAAAATCATTATTGGTGACTCTAATTTTTTCACCTTGCAACATTAACTATTTTTTCATTCTCTACTGATACAAAATTTCACTACCTGTTTTCATAGCTAAAACCAACAGAAGTACAAGTAAATGTGAATGATCAATCCGTGAAAAGAATTTACAGTATCTTACTGCCTTTAGAATTTCAAGTTGTTCAGAAGATGCAGTTAACAGATATTCTAATTTTTTGTGAGGACAAAAATCAAGGTTTATTTATATGCTCTCAACCTGAGAAGATACTGGACTTCTTGTCTCAGAAACATCTATCTAGGGAGTTGGACATGTCAAGGGCTAGTGGAGGAAGTGAGCAAATGCAGTAAAGGACTGTGTTTTGGTACAGGTGAAAGAGTCCAGTAGTGTAGTGTTCTGATGTCAGCAGCTTGATTAAGTCAGTGTTCTAATCTATTCTTTGTTAAAACTCAAGATAAAAATCACTATGCATCACTGGCCTTTAGTGTTCTACGAAATGCCATGAGGGACTGGGCATCAGGTATTTGTTCTTTTCCCTTTATGTGTACTTCAGTCTTTATTTAACATTAAGCACAAATTTAAGGAAGAATTTGTAACATGGAAAAGACAGAAGCAAGGGTGAGATAAAGATCTAGGAATTCTGGGGAAAACTAGATGGAGTTTTTGGTGCCTGCTCTTTTACACGATCATTAAAGAGATTCAGTGTTCAAAGGCCAGAGTGATAGTAGAGTGGATAGGGACTTGAACTTGAATGTGACTGGCCTAGAATTAAGCTCTGGCATCCCAAATGGTGTCCTGAGCACCACCAGGAGTGATTCTTGAGCCAGAGCCAGGGGTTACTCCTGAGCATCCCCCACTGTGGCCCAAAAATGAAAAAGAAAAGAAATTAATTCAGTATCTAGAAACTGCAGTTCAATAATCTTGGGGAGGTGGAACATTTATGATGATGCTCAAGGATTATTCCTGGCTCTGTTCTCAGGGCACCATATGTAATGCCAGGGATAACTATGGGCAGAAAATGCAAAGCTAGATCCTTAACTCCTGTACAATCTTTCTAGTTTCTAGTTCCAGGGGTCCTCAAACTACAACCCCAGAGTCACATGTAGCCCACTGAGGACATATATCTGGCCCACCAGGTGTTTTTGCTGCCACTGCCAGTCCTTCTTAACAGTCAATTCATGCTTGGCCCACAATGCGTCTGTGTGGGTTGTGTGCTGCACTCTCCAATTCTCCCTCTCTCTGTCTCTCGACCTCTCCTTTCAGTGTGGGGAAGGGGTCCTCAAACTATAGCCCTTGAACCACTATTGTTCATCTTTACTTTTTAAACTATAGTCCATCTCTTCAATGGTCTGATGGACAGTGAACTGGCCCCCTACTTAAAAAGTTTGAAGACCCCTGCTTTACTTGATATTCTTGATCCCATAATTCAGTATCATACATTAAACCAAATATGATGTGACTATAGTATATTGGTTGCAATGCATAGTGTGCATTTCACCTTCATAAGAAAATATAAATGGAAGGAAAAATTTATAAATTAATAAATCAATCAATGAATTTGGAATACAAGGATATTGATTTAAAACAAAACTCTGGTGAAATACTGACATCAATATTTCAGCTAAACTAATTCTTTTCTTTTTTTTTATTTTTGGACCATACCCAATGGTGCTCAGGGGTTACTCCTGGCTCTGCACTCTGAAATCACTCCTGGCAGGCTTGGGGCACCATACGGGATGCCAGGGATTGAAGCCATTTCCATCTCGGGTCGGCCACATGCAAGGCAAATGCTCTACCACTGTGCTATTGCTTTGGCCCCAGACTAAACTAATTCTATCCTAATCTTCTTTCAAGGGACCCACATAAATATACAAATTTTCAGAATTTCTAAAAGAAAAAAGCAAAGCTCAGCACCCACTTAAATCTCTGGAATGGGGGGCCAGAGTGATAGTACAACAAGCAGGGCATTCGCAGAGCATGCTGCTGACCTGCTTCAATCCCTGGCATCCATGGTCCCCCAAGGACTGTCAAGAGTAATTTCTGAGCACAGAGCCAGGAGTAATCCCTAAACACTGCCAGATGTGGCTCCCAAAAGACAAACAAGAAAAGCACTAGAATGAAATCAGGCACAACCAAATATAAGAATAATGAGTAAGTACTATGCTAGTCAAATCTGTTATTCTGAAGTTATTGATGCCCATAAAGATTTCTTCATATTTCTGTTGCTCTTTATAGCACAGTGCTTGGCAGTAGTAAATTATATTGATATGCTTATATGATTTTCACAACCCAATGAGGTATAGAGCAGATTACATTATTTCTAGTTTACAGTTGAGATAAATAAAGTAATGAGAAGGTAAGTGACTTGCCAAAAATTACATTGCAATTAAGATGCAGAATTAGTTGCACAATCTAATTCTAGGATCTTTAGACCCACTGCCTGTGGTGATTAGAAAACTTTAGCATGTTTCAGAATTACCTGGGAAAATAGACATCCTTATTAAGTCACATACTGGTCTCAGGTATTTCTGATTCGGTAGGTCTGTTGTAAGATCCAAGAATTTTCATATCTAACAAATTCCCAAGTGAAGTTCTTCAGTTGTAAAAATCATAGAAATTCCATTTTACCCTCTATTGAAATTTCATACTGAAAGTTTTCAGAAAGCCTGGATTACTAATATAGTTATATATAATTGAGTTTTTAGTACAACTATTTGATAAACAGCAGGGGATCTTTTAGGTATCACAATAACTTCTCATCGGTTAAAATATACTTAGAAAAGATACTCTGGCTGTGAATAGAAAATACCTACCTTGTTTCAAATAATATTATAAACTAAATAAAATGACAAATTCTCTTTAAACTAACAGCAACCCACTACATCTTTTGAACTTTATGTCCTCGCCTATTCATACCTTAGATGTCACCTTCACTAGAATTATGTGCACAACAAATCATTATTTATAGTATTGTAAGCCACAGAATCTTAATCAGTAAAAAATTTGAAAACAAGTCAACTTCATTTATATGAGATACGTCATTAACATTAAGGGAAAATCATATACTAATAACTGAAATTTTCTAGTACTTACATTCTCTGTAGTTCCAGTAATTACATGAAGGCCATCGTATGTTGATTTAATATACATACCCTAAGAAAAGAAAGCATCAGAAAACAATGAAGCAACTGGAAATATTCCCAAGCATATTAAAACCTTATTTTCAAAAAGAAAAGTTTACCCAAAAATTTTAAACTGTTACAGACAATTAAAATTCATGCCCCAGGAATGAATTTATGGATAAGTAATACTGTTTTTAAATTAGTGAGAAACTTGTCTCAGAATAAAATTACCTACTAAAACTTGATCATAGATACTTATTTCAAATGAATCAAGTAACTACTTGATAAATGGATTGCTTGGAAGACATATAAAATGCAAAATGAGAGTGGGAGAGAGAATTCAAGTGTTACAATACATAATTAGCATATGTGAGACCTTAAGTTTAATCACAGCAATGGTATCTCTGCCTCCAGTCCCAGCACTACTAGATATAGGTCCATGGTTTCCCTGGAAGCATGCCACAAAGCTAAACACAACTGAATGTGGCTCCTACTTAATATTTTAAAAAAAAAAGAAAGTAAAATATTGCATGGTATCTCAGTATCTTATAGTAAAAACAAACCTCATTTCCTCAAAACCTATACTGCATGTTTTGTGGCAAAATTAAAGAGTGGGAAATTCACATATGCATGTTATAAGCTTATATATACATATATATATATTTATTATATATAATGGTTCTTGAGTCATACCCAGCAGCGCTCAGCGCTCCTGGCTCCACACTCAGAAATCCTGGCAGGCTTGGGGGACCATATAGGATGCCAGGATTTGAACCACTGTCCTTTTGCATGCAAGGCAAACACCCTACCTCCATTTAAATTTTAAAACTCAGCTTTATTTATTTTTGTTATTTTTAATAATATCTTTATTGAAACACTGTGATTACAAACATGATTTTAGATGGATTCCATTCATAAAAGGAACACCACCCTTCACTAGTGCAACATTCCCATCACTGATGCCCCTTACCCCCAAAGAGACTGGCAAAAAGAACAAGAAAAATAAGTGCTGGTGGGATGTGGGGAGAAAGGAACTCTTATTCACTGCTGATGGGAATGCCATCTAGTCCAGCCCTTATGGAAAGCAATATGGAGATTCCTCAAAAAACTGGAAATTGAGTTTCAATATGATCTAGCTATACCACTCCTAGGAACACAAAAAAGCAATACAAAAATCCTTTCCTAACAGCTATATTTTTTGCAGAGCTATTTACAATAGCCAGACTCTGGAAACAACCTAGCTTATTGTTTTTGACAATTAATATATAAAGTGGATTCTTAAAGAGCCACTTCAATCACAATTTGTGCAAAAAGGGTGATAAAATACTTTCATACACTTTTTTTCTCTTACTCTTTTGTGTTATTTTGTATTTTATTCACTTATTTCCAAATACAACATTTTAAATGTATATTCATCTCTGTAGTGGTTCACAAGCACCAAATAAAGTAAATTAAAAACTATTATTTTCAATAATCTTGGTAAAATAATTAAGAGTTAATGTGAGTAGGCTATCTTCGCAATAATGAGGGTTAGAGTCTGTTTTCTACTTGTTTATTAGTTTTGGGTCCATACTTGGTGGTGCTGTTCATGGCTTACTCCTAGCTGTGTACCAAGGGATCACTCCTGGCAATAGTCAGGGGAGTATATGAAGTGCCAGGGATCAAACTGGGGTCATCCATATGAAAGCAAATACTTTAAACCCTAAACTATCTAGCCAGCTCCCCCTTTAAAATTTAAAAGAAAGAAATCTTATTAAGAATGCAATTAAAGTTTAAAGATTATACAGAACTCCTGAAATGGCAAAAGTTTAAAGAACAAAGCTATGTATGATGGTGATGATACTTTAATGAAGAAAAAATATCGAAATAAAGTACACACATATGAAAATTTTGTATTTTCATTAAAAGAAATCAGGAAAAACTTATTTAGTGAATAGTCTTTTTGGGTTCTTAATGACTCTGTCACTTTAAAGGTAATGTTCAAGACTTACCCCTGATACCTGAATGTTACTTACAACATTGCTATATATTTTGAAAAAATTGACTTAAAATAAAACAAATTTAATTAGCTTGATCTCTGAAATAAAGACATTTAATAAGAATCAAGAATGTCATTTCAGAAAAAGAACATATTTAACTATATAAAGCAAAAATCACAATTATGTTAATTTTCATATCTTTAACTTATTTGGATACTCCTAATGCATATGAAAATAAATAAGAAATTTAAGAATAGCAAGTGTTTATTTGCTAAAATAAGAATGATTAAAAACAAAGTAAGAATTTAAAAAAGAAGCAGTAAAGCATGGAACTATTATAATTTCACTGGGTTGAAGGACAGAAAAATGGCTCAAAGGGCTGAAGCTCCTAGAACTTCTGGGAGTAGCCGCCACACTTCTGGATATGTATTGCTTCCTCTCAAAAAGAAATCACTGAGTAGATTTTCATCCTTAAAAGTCATTCCAGAGGGGCCGGGCGGTGGCGCTGGAGGTAAGGTGCCTGCCTTGCCTGCGCTAGCCTAGGACGGACCGCGGTTCGATCCCCCGGCGTCCCATATGGTCCCCCAAGAAGCCAGGAGCAACTTCTGAGCGCATAGCCAGGAGTAACCCCTGAGCGTCACAGGGTGTGGCCCCCCAAAAAAAAGTCATTCCAGAAACATCTTCTATAAAAATTGTTAGTACAGTTCCAAATGGTTGAACCTGAATCACTATGTGAAATAAAATGAATATAATTTCAAATGATAATGATTTTTCTGTGACTATAGCTTCTCAAATAAACATTCATTATATAAGAACCTCAGGAGTACAAATAGAATTCAATTAATAAATTGGATGTGGCTGGAGCAATAGCACAGGGGTAGGGTGTTTGCCTTGCACACGGCTGACTCAGAACAGATCTGGGTTCGATCCCCAAAGTCCCATATGGTCCCCCAAGCCAGGAGAAATTTTGAGCACATAGCCAGGAATAATCCCTGAGCATCACCGGGTGTGGCCCAAAATCGAAAATAAAATGGACAATGGTCATTGGCTATGATCATATAATATTTAATTTTACCCTATGAGCAAGTATATAGTATATTTTCTTTTGACGTTAGTATTTATTCCACTATTTCTTAAAAGGTATGTACAATAGTTTTGTTATAGAATCTAGAAGGGTGTACAATCCTTTCAATCATGTCACCTACCCCAGGAAATAATTTAGATGACATCAAATTCACAAAGAACATCAAAATATATTTGCAAGATCTAAATATTAATTTACAGAAGTTTGTTACAGGTATAGAATTGTGGAAGTTTTAACTGGAAAAGGACAGAGAAAGAAAGTATATGCATTTATATGAACCTACAAAACGATGATCATTCATTCCACCTGCTCACTATCAATAATATAAGCACAATTGGCAAGGGACTGGTTTTAGCAGTCTACATTTATTTCACAATAGCCTACGTGGCCAAAACTGGCATTACTTCTAATTTTGAGATTAAAAACCTGAGACACAGAGATGCTGAGAAATTGCATCAAGTTGGTTGATTTTTATTAAATATAGGAGCCAAATACTATGGCCTAATAAGAAAAGTGAGGGTATACAACTTTCCTTTTAGTTTACTGAAAACATCTGGATCCTATTGATTTTATAAGAAAAAGACACCCGGGCTTGAAACCTAATTTAATAAAATCAAATATTCAAGGTGTCTTTTTCTTATGTAATCAATAGGATCCAGATGTTTTCAGTAAAGTAAAAGGAAATTTGTATACCTTCACTTTTCTTATTAGGCCATAGTATTTGGCACCTATATTTAATAAAATCAAATATTCTCTATTAACATAAACTTTAAACAACTAAGGCATCTTGACCACAAATGTACTTTATACAATGTACAAGGAAGTTATAAAGATATTACATTCATTTTAATGGCTCATCTCTTCTAAAAACTACATGCAGAAGTTTATTATTATATTTTATTCACATTCCTCTCAATACTGTAATTCTGATTATGATTTAAGAGCTCTAAGTAGTTTCCTAAATGATTAGGTCATAGACACAAATCTAGTAGCCTAAGTAAAATGTTTAGAAAAAGCATTATAATCACAGGGATAATAAAAAATCTTAAAGATCAATTATTTAGGACTTTGGAAAAAAGTTGTGTGTAATTATTGTATATACCAATAATTTCAAGATTGATAATTGTAAATTAATGCTAGTATATATTATTAATAAAAAGAAAATCTCATCACACAATATATAAAAGCTAAGTGATTGAGATGCTTAGGAACATTTTTAAATGTTTAAGAAGGATGGAGCTTTGCACATAGAATTGAACTTGAAGAACTTAATAGTTATAAGCAATAGGATAAAAGCAAAGCATATTTTGGGCTGGACAGATAGCATGGAGGTAGGGCACTTGCCTTGCATGCAGAAGGACAGTGGTTTGAATCCTGGCATCCCAGACCTGCAACTAATAATTAAATGCCAGGAGCGATTTCTGAGCATAGAGCCAGGAGTAACTCCTGAGTGTTGCCCGTGTGACCCCAAAACCAAAATCAACATAAACAAACAAAAAATAAAGCATATTTGAAATGGAAAATAATATTTGTTCTACATAATACTTTCATTTCTAACCTCAATACAGAACTTTTTCTAATTGCTTTTGGTTGCTTTTTTTAGGGTGGGGGTTCACACCCGATGGCACTCGGGATTTACTCCTGGCTCTGTGCTCAGAAATCACTGTGCAATCTTTCCGGCCCCTATAATTGCTTTTTATAATCAGAACTAATGCTTTCATTCTTTTATATTCCCTTTGAAATTAAGAATAAAATAAATGGTCAAGTCGGACACCAAAGGAAAGCAAAGGGAGAAGTCGCTTGGATGATTTTCAAACTAGGGTCTTCTGAGTCATAGTGACTGAGTACAAAGAAATGCATAGTTCACATCTTTACCTCTGATAAATGGCAGGAGGACATGTAGTCCAATTGGCTCTCTGCAAATGAAAAAAGTCTGGCCTACCCACTTATCAGAAATTTCACTCTTGTTTTTACTGAAAATTAAAACCAATTAATGAATTCTAAAGCTGACTCGAACAGCTCCTCTCTCCTGCTCAGATTGCCAAAGTGACGACATTTGCTTCACATCGTCTCCAAATGGCTTTCTAATCAAAAGGAGCCAAAGCAACTTTATAGTCAAGGCAATGGAAAAGGAAACAGCTGAAGAGAATCCAAGTACCTAAATAGCAAAAGAACTCTCCCAGGCCCAAAAGCTTCTCCAAGGATTTTCCCCAGACCCCTATTTTTATGTTTCATCAATATCTCAGCTCTAATCAAGGTTTCTTATGTTCCAATAGCTTTCATTTACTTTCTTTAAGTTTCTGCTAATTACTGTTAGACTAGAAACTATCTACATATACTTTAATCACAACGAAGCACGTTTCCACCAAAATTTATTCTCAGGATTCTAAAAATCTAAGAAAACATAGGAGTTTTTACTAATTAGGAGGAAAGCTGATTAGCTTACCAATGAAAGAATATTTTGCTTATGAGAGACATTCTATTGTATAATTGGCACAAGACTTTCTGCAGATGTTTCTGCACTTAATTAAACTTCACTGAAAACTACTGATGTCAAACATGACCGAGTAAACTTACTTAAAGGTGGCTGATTTTTAAAATGATAACTTTCCTAAGTCATGCAAATTTCCTATTTAGTCATCTTTCCTTTCATATGAGTCACAAGAAATGGTTTTATACTTAAAATTTTATTAGTATTCAACAGTACAGATTTTACTTTTCCTCGCTTTGAAACATTTTCCCAACAAAATGTAGTTGATTATCCCTTTCAATGCATTTTCTAGGTGGTTTTAAAGTCATTCTCTTAAATTTCTCTCACCTCCTTGGAGCAAGTCTAATTTTAAATGTGAGACAAAAATGTCTTAGACTGTGAAAACGGGGGATCACCAGAGATAAGAAAAGGAAGGTGGTGGGAACAGGTAGAGGGTTGATTTGTTAGCTCGATGGCACCAGCCTTTCGGTGCTTTGTGTGAATAGACTCTTACACACATAGAGGTGTAAAGTTGTAACTCACGTTTGTATATTATTGTAAAAAATAGTAAATAAATAAAACTTGCTTAAAATAAAACATAAATGTGGGACGATGAAATAAATTTTTCTTATATAGAACTCATTTACAATGATCAGGTTTTAACGCTACTTCTATTGTTTTTTATCTAAATCTGATTAATAGATAAAAATGTTGAAGATCTGTGACTCCATTTTCCAATTTGAAAAATAAAAAATATTATCTATTCTATATGTGAAAAAAAAACCTGCATCTGATAGGTACTTCTTTAATTTCTCTTCAGTCTCTCTCACACATTGTTCAAATGAATCTGACTGTCAGAACTTTAAATTCATGACTATTCCAAAGAATCAAAGACAGGTCTACCTCTTTTGCATTTAATATAAGAAAATTCTACTCAGGATTATACTTTCATTTAGAAAAATACCAAGAATTCACAAAATCCATGAATTAACTTTATTTTGACTCACTAGAATTTTGCTTCTATCCTATTACTTAAGTGAAAATCAGAGGGGAAAAAAGGCCAACCTATTTTCTCAAAATTATACCATCTTTAGAACCAGATGAATCTTGTATTGGGGAGCTCTTTTTGGTCTACACATGCTATGCTCAGGGCTTACTCCTGGCCCTGTGCTCAGGGATCATTCCTGTTGGTACTTGGATCAACATATGGGGTGCTAGTGATCAAATATAGGTAGGCTACTCATTAGGCTTGTACACAACCTATTGTTCTATGACTTTGCCCCGGATGAAACTTCAAGATGATTCAGACTGAGCTTTGGACATCACTTAGTAAGTAGTAAAGAGCATGTCTTGCATGCAAAATCCTGGGCTCAGTTCTTGGGGTCACAAAAATGAAAATACAATCATGATCTATGCAAGTTTCCTTGGCCTCCAATAATGTAAAGATAAAAATATCAAGATAAAAAAGGTTAACATTACACCCACCTCCACTAGACAACAACCATAGCTATATTTTGTATACTTGCTTTGGGTTTAGGGGTCATAACTTCCAGTATCAAATGATATAATTTCACTTCATAATTTCCTATTCTGGGGCCAGAGCTACAATACAGTTAGCTAGGCATGTGTGGTGCTGAGGTAGGTTTAATCTCCATAACCCTATAGGGTACACCTAAGTCTACCAGGAGTGATCCCTAAGCACAGATTCATAAGTTAGTCCTCAGTGCTGCAGGATATGACTGAAAAACAAAAATTAAAATCCTCCAATAATAAAACTCACTATAATTTCTTATTCTTCAAATCAAGCTTGGAGAACTATTTTTCCATCATAACTATTCAAAGGAGAGCTGTAGAAAAATAAGATGCCAGTACAATAAATTTCAAGATGTTTTAAATAAAACGGACTTTGTAGGTTATCAATGGGGAAAGCTAAGACTTTTAAATGAAAACTTTCAAATAAGTTTATAAATGTTAGAAAGTACCTCTTAAAATTGACTAACCTTATATATAACACAAGTTACAGCACTTATTTTTGTTGGCTATATATGATGATTTCTCTGTTCGCATTAAAACACAGCGAATTGTAGTTACCTAAAAATAACTTAACATATAGTAAAAGAAAGGTCATTCTACATAACTGAAGGCTTCAAACAAAAAAATCACTGGAAGCCAATGAAAACTTAGCCCTTCGAAACTTATTTGTCTCCCTCTCTCCCTCTCTCTCTTTCTTAAGAATAACCACACAAAAAAGTTAAACTTAGAGATCTTAAAGGATATATTACCAAGCCTGGAGCTATGGTAGAGTGAGTAGGGCACTTACTAATCTGGTTGACAACACATATATGTCAACTCTGAGCCCTGCCAGGAATGATACCCAGTGCAGAGCCATAACTAAGCCATGAGTTCCCACCAAAATAATATCTGAGTAAATATTCTTTGCTTATTAATAAATTTTCTATTTTCTAAAATACTATTAACGTAACCCCAGAAAATTTCATATTCAAGGATTAAGTAGAAAAACTACAGTGACAAATTAACAATGTAATGGCTGTGTAGAGATGTTTTCTAGTTTGTATATTTTTGTCTCTCTCTCATTAATATTAATTTGTGCTTTTTTCCTAAAGGTTTGTTAAAGAAAAAACTCTCCCTTGAGTTAAATTTTTTTTTTTGTGGTTTTTTTTTTGGGTCACACCCGGCAGTGCTCAGGGGTTACTCCTGGCTCCATGCTCAGAAATTGCTCCTGGCAGGCACGGGGGACCATATGGGACGCTGGGATTCGAACCGATGACCTCTTGCATGAAAGGCAAACGCCTTACCTCCATGCTATCTCTCCAGCCCCTCCCTTGAGTTAAATTTAGAGCCACCATATTTTGTTTGGTTTGGGGTCACAGCTGGTCGTGCTCTTGTGCTTACTCTTGGCTTTGTACTGAAGGAAAACTCCTGGTAGGCTTGGAGGACCATATAGGGTATTGACGTCAAACCAGGGTTGGCTGGATGCAAGGCAAGCACTCTACTCGCTGTACTATCTCTCTAGGCCCTAATATAATGCTAATAAAGTTAATAAAATATAAAAATGATCTTCTCACTACATAATAAAAATAAATTTTGCACAACTTAGCCTATTTGGGGGGTAATATCTACTTGCTTACTCATACTTAAAAATAATGAAAGTGAGCTACTGAGAACACTAGGTCTGTTTGGTTCACTCACCCTGAGGGAAGAAAAATCTATAAAAACAGGAACAAATAAGAAACAGCAAAACAACCCATACACCCACTTTCATGGACAAGTAACACTGCTGGTTACTTTTCATAATTCTCTGAATTATAAAACCCTTAAAATGTCTTACAACTAAAGGAACTATGATAGAAGGTTAAACAATG
This sequence comes from Suncus etruscus, assembly GCF_024139225.1. NCBI lineage: Eukaryota > Metazoa > Chordata > Mammalia > Eulipotyphla > Soricidae > Suncus > Suncus etruscus. Next base: position 4,622,569 of record NC_064868.1, read on the forward strand.
CAAGAAAAGTTGAGTTATTACTAAAGTAAACAGAATGCTTTGGAATTCACCATTTTTTCATTTTCGTTTATCTCCATAGATCTTAACATAAAAATCCCATGCCTGACTTTTTAGAAAAAATATTCCAAATTTGTTAGAGTTCATGTATTCTCACATTTAGCAGATCCACTGCTCATATACTGCTCACATCATTAATTGCCTGCTCTGATGGGTAGCTTAGATAAACGTGCAATCTCTTACCAGCCCTTCACTTGGTTTGATGTTTGCCAGCTGAATCACCTCCAAGTGGGCAGACTGTGAAACCAGAGGATCTGATGACAAGGATATGATATGATCACAGACTCCAGAAAGAGTTTTACACTGAAAGTAAAAAAGAAGAGAACAATTATGGTCAACATGTCATTAGTAACATATAAATAATATTTGTCATACACTTTTTAACAAGGAAATTAAAGACACAGTACAGAAAAGTAAGTAGCATTTCACTTCAAAAGAAGTGACAATAGAAAAAAATCAAGTGTAAAATTCCATATACATAAAACACAGCAATATCATGACTTATGAATATAAGAATTATTCATATCAAAACATTTTAGAGGCCGAAGTTTGTTTGTAGGGAGCTTGCTTGCCTTGCATGTATCAACGCAGGTTTGATCCCTGGTACCACCCTAAGCTATTCTAGGAGTGGTTCTGAACACAGAACCAGGAGTCTTCTCTGAGCACGACCAATTCTGGGCCCTAAAACAGAATTTTTTAGAAAGTACTAGCAACATGTTGTCTCTATTGTGTTATTCGTCGGACCTAAAATAAAATGATTTTTCTAAACAATCTTAACGTTATAACTATATTTTCTTGATAACCATCATATTGAGTTTAATTCAATAATTTGCAGGCAGGGGAGAGGGCAGAGGCGAGCAGGAGGAAAATTGGCTACAATGGTGGAGGAAATTGTGCACTGGTGAAGGGTGTTGGATATTGTATGAATAAATATCATGAGCAATTTTGTAACTGTCTCTTACAGTGATTAAATTAAAGAATTTATTTATTAAGGAAACATCAAAGTGTAAAAACAAAATGTAGGTGAAAATGACCCCAAAATTTCTTTTTTGTTTTTTGAGTCACAGCTGGCAATTCAGGGCCACTCCTGGTTCTGTGCTCAGAAGGCCATGTGGGATGTCTAGGGTCAAACCTGGGTTGGCCACATGCAAAGCAAGTGTCTTACTCACTGTGCTATATCTCTAGACCCTAATTTTAAAAATACTCATGGTCAGAAAAATAAAATAAGTGAAAGTCACATTTCAGAAATGATAAATTAACCAGAGATTAGAATCTGCTTGTTAAGCTCCTACAATTTTGTCCAGACATTACTGTGCAAGGTTCTTATTTTTGTTTGTTTGGGGCCCAGTACTTACTCCTGGCTCTGTTCTCAGAGATGACTCTTGGCAATGATTGAGAGACCATATGTGATGGCAAGGCTCAGGGGACCATATCTGGTAGTTGAGTGAAACCTGGTCTGCTGCTGTCGAGGCAAGTGCCCTATATGCTTTACTTACCACTTCAGCTCTAACTTTATATCAAATTTCCCATTTGCACCAAAGAAAGCTTGACATTCCATCAATGATTCTCTATCAGCAGTCTCTAAACAGTCTAAAGGTTTATCACTACCATGATCTGTGAACACTGAATTACATTATCACTTTCCCTCTGCCCCAAACAAGTTTGAACCATTAGCAGAGTGGCCTGAAGACAGAAAGTGACTGTTTTAATTAGTCCATCACAATTTATAAAAGATATTTAAAATATATTAGATAAATTATAGTATGATCAATAAACATGGTAAAATAATGAAAATGCACACAAAACAAAAAAATAGATTGCTTTAGAAAATACTGGCCCTTGGAGTGCATCATAGACTTACTGAACTTATTGAAATCTGGTGCCCATCATTTGTGGTTTTACGTTTTACCCGTCTCAGATGAGCTATGACTCTAGCCACCACAGAATTATCTTATATCTCTCTTCAGCATATTACATTTGTTCTCTACTGTAAGAGACAGAAATCACTCTGCCTGACCAAGATAATGAAGAGTCTTCTTATTTACTGGAGATGGCACTGGGTCAATGGTGCCAGGCGCAGATTTCTCACTTGAAAGAAATTGCCCGGCTAAGTTTCTCTCTAATCATACTCTTGCTTTCTGCATCTGCTTCTCAGGTCGGCACTTCTGTGGCTATCAGACTCTAAAGACAGACATTAACTGCTATGAAACCTTTAGCCATAGAAAAACACGACTGCAGGATGAAGACAGATGTGGGCAATCACCATGCTGGATAATTGCTATGTGACTGTGAGCTACTTATATCCTTGTGCCTCGGTTCCTCACATAAAAATTACTTGTCATAGTTTATGGAAAATCAGAATCATAAAGAAATAAGAAGCCTAAACTGGGTCCTAATCAGATATGAAATGAATGCTTAACTCTCTTCCCACTGCTTTCATAACCCTCAATGGGTTTAATCCATACTCATGTGGTGAATTCCTTCATTATACTTAAATCTATAATATTGTTGATCGGCTCTTACAATGAGAAATTGTCACACCACACAGTCATGATGGACAATTCATGTCTCTTTCTGACAGGTCTGTTCAAATCTAGACGCTTTTAGATCCAATGAAGGTCTTTATTCTGAGCTTCTAATAAAAACATTAATAAAAAAACAACTGCAGCAACCTGCACTCCTCACCCCTAAATAACGACACCTACAGAACCAGATTTATGAATGTGATTTGAACAGTCACACAAGGGCCCACACTCAGTATTATGCTCTACTGCTGCCATCTTGGAATTGTTCATTGTTTTTGAACACTGGACTTGACATCTCTATTTAATACTGTCTCAGTTAAATTTGTAGAGTTCCTCCTGATAAAAGGTCATCAGCAACATATAAAAATTCATTAGTTAGAAATCGCTGCTGTTTGACAGGAAAAAGTTAATTTTTTAAACTATTCCTTTATTCTGCTCTGTGGTTATATTTTTGTGGTTATAGTTTTATTCCTTTTTTTGCTTTTCGTTTTTAGGCCACACCTGGTGTCGCTCAGGAGTTACTCCTGGCTCTGCACTCAAGAAATCGCTCCTGGCTTGGGGGACCATATGGAATGCCAGGAATCAAACCCAGAGGTCTGCCACCTGTAAACCACTATGCTATCTCTCCAGCCCCCATAATTTTATTTTTAATATTTTTATCCCAAGAGGGGAGAGAAATAACATTGCTAATTCAGAAGAGCTCCTATGTACATACATAGGTTGCACGACATTCTGCAAAAGAATTTTTATTATTTTATAAACTAAAGCATATTTCAGGTGTTTAATATTTAAGTAAATAGGGAGGTAAGGGATGTGTGTGTGTGTGTGTGTGTGTGTGTGTGTGTGTGTGTGTGTGTGTGTGGTTCAGCATCTGTGTCTCATTTGACACAATGGTAAGAGAAGTAATAGCTATTTCTACTCAGGAACTGAAGGCCATTAGAAGTGTTATAGAAGGAGAAATGGCAGAACTTTGCTGCGTATTTTAGAGAGAATGTACTAGAATCTTTATATTGCAGCATCTGGCTAAATAAGCCAATTAAAAATGGTATAAAATGGCCTGGCTTTATATGTTAATTCTATACTCATTACTGACTCATATATCAGGCTTCTGCAAGAAAGTACATTAAGAGTACTATGGCAAAGTTCCAGAGAAGCTATTTAACACATTTTTAAGTGAATTTGTTCATTCAGTGATATGTGTGGTATTATGTTATCATTTTGCAAAGATCTAATTGCTACATAACAGTATATTTAAGAAAATAAAGCCACTTTACTATAGCAAGAAAAACACATTCATTATTAAATTCAGTATTACAGAGCACCTACCATGTGTCTGGAACAATCATATATATATATATATATATATATATATATATATATATATATATATATATACACACACTTCATATCCATTTACCTATTTTATCCTTCTAACAATATTCTGATTTGGCACTATTAAAAGCAATCCAGCTGATTAGAAAGACCTAATAAGTCGATAAAGGTCCCTGTTTCTGTAGAACAAAAGCTAGAATTCTCCATCATTATGCTTATATTTTCCGAATGTGATCCTGTGATTTTAATGTTTTTGTGATCAGTTGCATTCTGCATTGTGTTAGATCTATTTCCATGTGAGATGAGTGCTTTGTGGAATGTTTAAAAAACATTCTTTATTGGGCTGGAGCAATAGCACAGTGAGTAGGGCATTGGCCTTGCACATGGCCAACCTGGGTTTGATCTCTAGCATCCCAAATGGTTGCCTCTCTGCCAGAAATGACCCCTGAGCACAGAGCCAGGAGTAACCACTGAACACAACTAGATGTGATCCAAAACCAAGAAAAAAAGAATGCTGTATTTAAATACAGGGGCAACTGTGTAAATGTTCATTCAATTTATAATGCAGTCTAAATCAAGTACAGGACATATGAGCCTGTGAATGACACAGCTCTTTGGGAAAACATCAAGCAACTTTATCAGTGAAGAACAACTCTGTTCTAGACAGAAGTTGGCTGTATTTATCCTAAGAGGTTTTTGATTCATTTAAGTCCAAAAACAATGAAAAGCTAAAGCTAACACTCTGCAAACAACAAACTTTTGCTAAAATTAAAGGGAAAATGGCAATATAATTGATATTATGAATTGTTTTAAGCCACCTAAGATGACAACAAAAGATTACAGATAAAATAGTAGTTAACAGGATAACTAATACATAAAACTAAAAAAAAGCAATATAAACCCAATAAAATAATATGAATTAATATAATAAATAAATCATATACTCCAAATGAGAAGTTTTCATGCACTGAGTTCTCTTCCTTTTCATATACATTATAGTTCAACCAAATATAATATTTCTATAGAAAAAATTATTGAGCACAACATTCTTATTATACTAAATTATACTAAATTAATGGTTTAAGAGCAATTGTAAATTCACTACACTTTAGTCACTGTAGATTAATAAGGAAACTGATTTTGATAACGTGTGTACATTAAGATAATTATTCATATAATATTTCAGTTAAAATAATCTAGAGGATAGTACTTGTTATATTTTTGTTTCCTTTTTCTTTTCTTTTCTTTTTTTTTTTGGTTTTTCGGGCCACACCCGTTTGATGCTCAGGGGTTACTCCTGGCTAAGCGGTCAGAAATTGCCCCTGCCTCGGGGGACCATATGGGACGCCGGTAACCATGGTCCTTCCTTGGCTAGCAAGGCAGACACCTTACCTCTAGCGCCACCTCACCGGCCCCTATTTTTGTTTCCATAATAGAAGAATTCAGTATTAAAAATCATGCAACTATGCCAATCTTGTACACATTAATACATGTATATATCTTTACATACATATATCTTGCTATTTGAAGTAAAGAGAACTAAGGAAAAATAGTTATTTTAATAAAATGAATAGAGTAAAATTTCAGTTTTAAAACAAAGGAAAAAATTATATTAGTATAATGAAGATTAACAATTTCAAACAGCCTCAAAAAGGGATTGTAATTACAATTAATGGTCATATGAACTCAATTCTAACAAGTGTTAAAAAAAACTTTGTAATCAGGGCCAGAGACAGTACAGGAGTTAAAGTTATTTCTAGAGGTTCTGTTGTAAATTCTTTACTTTCATTTATGATCTGATTTATTTGAGCATTTTCTGTGTACTTCCTCATGCATCTTGCCAGTACTTTGTCTATCTTATTCATTTATTTATTTATTTATTTATTTATTTATTTATTTATTTATTTATTTATTTATTTATTCTTTTGAAGAATCAGCTTCTGGTTTAATTGATTCTTTGTATAGCCTTCTTGGTTTTTATATTATTGATTTCTATTATTAAAATGTTCTGTTTTTTAATATTTCTCTTCCTTCTGCTATTGTTTGGGTTTCTTTGCTGTTGGTTCTCCAGAAATTTAACATTTATCGGTGAGTTTTATCAAACATTCAGAGAAGTTTTACTTACACTGTTTCTTAAACTCTTCCAAAGTATCCAAGTATTTAGAACTTAGAAGATATAAGACTTTCTATGAAACTAACATTACACTGATGCCCAAAGCAAATCAGTGCTGACAGATATTAAAACTTTAGACCAATCTCCATGATGAACAGTACTCAAAAATTCTCAACAAAATTTTAGCAAACCAAATTCAGCAGCACATCAAAAAATCATACATTAAAAAAAATCATGATCAGATGGGTTTCATCCCGCGGATGCCAGGATGGTTCAATATACAAAAAATAAATTAAAATAATAATTGTATCAATAAAAGAAAAGATAAAATTTCCTATCTACTGTCTATTGTTTTAGCCCTGCAGAAATCTTTGACAAGTTCAATATCCATTCATGATTAAAATCCTCAATAAAATAGAATGAAAAGAACCTTTCTCAAGATAATAAATCTGAGGAAAAAGAGATCAAAGACTCTACGGCATTTAAAATAGTGTTTAAAAAAACCTGAAGTACCTAGGAATCAACTTAATGAAAGAATGGAGAGACTTATACAACAAAAACTTCAAAAAAACACTTAAGAAAGAAATGACCTAAGGAAATGGAAAAACATTCTATGCTCATGGAAGAATCAATATAATCAAAATGCTCATCTTATCTATAGATTCAATGTAATCACTACCCAAATTCAGGCAATGTTCTGCAAGGATTTAGAACAGTTAATTATAAAGTTTGTATTTAATCATAAAAGACTCCAGATATCAAAAAAGGAGATATTGGCAGGCATCTCATTACCTAAGTTGAAGCTGTACTATAAAGTCATAGCAGCCAAAACAACTGGTATTGCAACCAAGAAGACAGCCTTTTTTGACAAACAGATCAAAATAGAATATCCAGTGACAACCCCCCAGGTCTATGGTCATCTAATTTTTTATTAATAATTTTTATTTTGACCAAAGTGGATTACAAATCATTTGCAGTAGTATTTTAGGTACATAGTGACATTGAATCAGGATCATTCCCACCACCAATGTTGTCCTCCCTCCACCCCTGTTCCCAGTATGCATCCCATATCACCCCTCCCTTATCCCCCCCCTTCCTGGGCTGCCAGTATAAGTGGTCCCTTCTGTGTCTAGCTTGTGGTAGATTGGGTATCGATTCTGTTGTAGTTGGCTTTGGGTTTGGTGTTTAAGTCTGATCATTTTTTATTTCTACTCGATGTTCATACGACTGTTTGGTCTTGGTGCCCTCCATTATTTCCCCCTCAATTTGTGAGGCAGAACAAGATGGTTCAAGTTATGTGGTTCTGTTTGAAGGTAAGAAAATAAAAGAAAGAGGGGGCTAATTTTTGACAAAAAAGTCAAGAACAAGAAATGAAATAGACAGCCTCTTCAACAAATGGTGTTGGGACAATTAGACAAATGATGTTGTGATCTGTGAGAAATTAAAGTTGGAACCATATCTCACACCTTATACAAAAGTCAACTCAAAGTGGATTAAAGACCTTGAGATCCAACTTTAATCTATAGAGTACATTGAGAAAAATAGGCAGAATGCCTCAAAAAGTAGACCTCAAAGGATTCTTCAAGGGTATGATCCCAATGGCAATGGCTTCAGAATAAAAACTAAACATATGAGACTTCATCGTACTTCTTTAATGGCAAAAGAAATGGGCTAAAATCTAAAACACAGCTGAGTTGGGGAAAATTTTTGCACTCAACACATCAGATAAAAGGTTGATATCCAGGATATACAAAGTAATCACAAAGACTGACCCCTCAAATATAAAATAAATTAAAAATAGGTAGAAGAAATAAACAGAAGTCCTTCATAAATGGCTAAAGAAACTGTAAAATGGAAGATAGTCTCTCAGTCCACTCACAATTGAGCAATTCCACTTTTGGGTATTTATCTCCAGGACAGAAAAAACATTCATTCAAAAGGACATATACATACTATCCATTGTGGCACTCAGTACAATAGCTAAGAGTTGGGCTCAACAACAGATGTGAAGCTCATGACCAGATGAAAGAGTCTCATGAACATGTGGTATATACATCAAATGGAATAGAGAGATATATGAAATGATGCAACCCTGCAATTTGCTCCAACATGAATGAACTGGAAGACATGATAAATAAAAAGGCCAGAACAAGGATAAATACAGGATGATATCACTTATATGTGGTATTCAGAATCACTGCATGCAGGAATGCAATGGTTTAAATGGGGGTTGCCTGGAACACTTTTGGGCCTAGAACATAGTGAGAAGGAAAGAGAGTAAAGGGAGAGAAAGATTGATGTGATATATTGGGGGGGGCTGGGCCAAGGGAATTCAAGTACACTGGTGGTTTTAAGGAAGTACAGAACTAAATATCCAAACCATGGAGTTAACAATACAAATCACGAGACCCAAACGTTAACAACCAAATTAAAAATGTGCCTGTTAAATGAGAGGCTGGGAGGAAGAGGTATGGGATAGACTCTGGGATTACTGGTGGAGAGAGCTTGACTCTGGAAATGGTATTGGTGCTGAAACTCAAATATAAATAAGTTTGACAGACACTGTGATTTAAATAAAAATACTATTTAAAAATTGCAAATTAGGTGATGCGATCTGCTGAGAGATGTGAAATAATTCAGGGAGTGGTTACAGCTGCAAGGGCAATTGATGAGGAGGAAAGATGGTCTTTTGTTTGCTTCTTAAAGAATGTGCTTTCCAGGGTGAGGGACACTAAGTAATTTTCTTCTGAATAGAGGGCAGTAGGCCAAGTATATTTGGCAATTTCTGATCTAGACTAATGAGGTCAGTAAGAAAATTATAAACGTCAGTATAAAAGACTCTAAGTTTATTTTTCATTCTTCCTTTGTTGTCAAGTGCTGCCCTTTGTTTGGACCGACATCCAAATGCGCATAGGGCAAAACACACATTTGGTTGTGGTGGTTACTATAAGTCTACCTAATGGTTGCAGTGCTCCAACCCTTCTGGTTCTTTGGGTTGTAATATTAACTTGAGTTGTAGGGCTAGAACACACTGTACTGTAGCATGTTGGTGAGCTTATACTTTCGTATTTGTTTGGGGGCCACATACACTGTGGCTCTGGCTTACTCCTGGCCCTGTGCTTAGAGATCACTCCCAGTGGTGCTCAGGGTAATCGCATGGGGCTAGGAATAAAACACATTTGACTGCATACAAGGCAAGCACCTTAACCTCTGTATTATCTGTCCAGCCCAAGATCTCAGACATTTTCTTGTGGCACCAGAGATCACAATGGCAGCCTTTCTGGCTTCACTTGGCATGTGAAGCAGTATAAAGGGTTGAATGTGCATTCAAGTGCTTATAAGGTAGACATATCTACCATTAAATAATCCCCAGGCTTAAATAAGTCATGTTTTAATGAGACAGGTCATCATTTGTATGTTTAATTTCTATAATTAGAACCCAAATGACAAGGAAATTCCCACACAATTCAATTTGTGCTAACCCAAAGACACAACTTGAAGAGTAAATCTGTAATTGGCAAAATGGCCTCTTCACATGATAAATGTTTTGAAGACAGATATGAAATAATTTGTAAATGATTAACACTGGTTTCAATTTATAAAGAAAACTGTTGTAATAAGCAATTTATTTTAATATTGGCCATGTTGATACCCTAAAAATCACATGGTAAAGATATAGAGCAATTAGAGAAGAAAGCTATGTTTCTTTTTATATACTTGGTTTGGGGCCACACTTGTCAATGCTTAGGGGTCGCACTCAGAAATTAGTCCTGGTGATTCTCAAGAAACCATATGGGATACTGGGGATAGAACATGGGTTATTCATGTGCAAGGCAATTGCTCTTACCTGCTGTACTATTGTTTTCACCCTGGAAAGTTGTATTTCTGTAAATGATCAGAAGCTAATATCAAGGAAAAGTCTAAAATGAGATATGTATTCTCTTTCCCTGGTTCTTCTCTTATTTCTAACTCTCTTACCTGTGTAGTTTGAGCATCTTGTCTAGATACCAGAGACAGAAGACACACTAATTTTAATGAGTTGAAATTTAGGAATAATAAACTCACATATTTAAAGAGTGGAAAAATAGCATAACTGTTTATTAATCAAAAATACTTAAGAAGACAAAATAAGCCTAATTCATGATCACATTTAAGCACTTAAGCCAGAAATAGCTTGGAGAGAGAGGGATGGAGATTGGAGGAGAAAGATGAAGCAAGAGAGGAATAAAAATAAATAGGATTAAAAAAAGAAAAAAGGAGTGGGTAGAGCTATACATACAAAGCACAGACTCAACAGCACTGAAAACATCAGATCTAAGCTACAACCAGAAAAACTCTGTAATGTGCCTGTCAAGGTGGCAAGCAGAAGGTGGGGTTGGGAGTTAAGGGTCTGAGGGGTAATGGGGGTATGGGAGCACTGGTGATTGAGTTTACTGGTGATGGGATGGGTGTTTAAACACTATATGCCCCAAACTCAACTAAAAATAACTTTGTAAATCACATTTAAAGAATTAAAACAAAACATAATAAAAGGTGGAATGGAAGAGAAAAAGAAAAAAGAGGAAAGAGAAGTAGGAAGGTGTGAGCAGGGTATTTTTCTTTTCCTTTTCTTTTTATTATTTTTAAAATAAATTATTTACTTGAATCACTGTGAGATATACAATTAGAAAGTTGTTCATGATTGAGTTTCAGTCCAACACCCTTCACCAGAGCACATTTCCTGCCACCACTCTCGCCGGTTTCCCTCTCCCCTGCCTGCCTCTGTGGCAGATAATTTCTTTTCTCTCTGTCTTGTGAGTATTCTTGAGAATGGCCCATACCTGTAATGCACTACACAACTACAAGATAAGTTTAACACTAAAAATTAGGCATTCACTCTATTCATTCTTCCCATTACCTTTATAAGAATTATGAGAGTAAAAAGTTAGTAAAAGTAAGAACCATATTCAAAGGCGATGCTTTGGTAAATTAGAGGGCACATTTGAAATCAGAACTCTTAAGTAAAACAATAAGACTTCAGTGATTATGACTGGCCTGGGATTTCCATGACTTTATCAAAGCTGACAGGTATTCCAGGCATACCAATGAGAACAGCCGGCAGTGACAAGCAGGGAAGATTTGCTAAAGCACAAATTACTGAAATGGCTGCTCATAAGTGCTCTCTCCAGATTTCAAGCAATAGTTAATGGTGGGTCAAGGAAGAAGTCAGGTATAGAACTAAAAAGAACTCCAGATTCTCTGTAATTGATTTACTACTTTATAAAACTAAGATTTGATAGGTCATAAACAGAATAGTTCTAATATACCAAGGTCTGTGTAGTCGGGGCTAAAGCCTGAGAGGGCAATAACAAATAGAGAGAGAGATTGAGAGAGAGAGAGAGAAAGAGAGAGAGAGAAGAGAATACTATTTATCTGCAGTCAATGATCACTCAGATTTGTGGTACACTGATTACCTACATTTTCTTTTGTCCTTGATAACTGCACTCTGCAATCTAGTCCATTATATTTAATAGAAAATTTCAAGGAAAAGCAAACTGTCCAATCTTCTTTCATCATTCTTATATTTCATATTAACAATGATCTCTGTCCATTGCTGTAACCAGCCAACCAACTCCATTTTTTTACCTGGACTTTAGGCTATCAGAGTCTATTATTTCATAATTTGTGGGAGGTTATCTGAAATTTTATTTCACTTATAAGTAACTTAAACTTTTTATTTCTTTTTCGTATTTATTTTTAATGATGGCATACAATATTCCTAATTTTAAGCATAAACAATGCTTAAAATGAAAGATGAGAAAGGGTGGTCAGAAAATCTTATCTGAGGACCATTTCACCATGTAGACCACAATTTCCATCAAACTTCATTTAATCTATAAATATAACAGAATGAATATATACACACTTGTAAAATTCCTCAGTACAAAATAAGAGAAGAGAAAGGAATGCATTTGCTTTGCTCAGAGAGGCCTGACAGTGCTGGGCATACTGCACTGCCAGGGGTCAGACTCAACAAGTATTGCGTTAGTTGTTGGAGCCATCTCTGCACTGATCCCTGAGGCCATGATGGCTAGGATGACGCTGGGGGCAAGAAATACAAGCAATGAGTGACACCATGAGTTAGGCTGCTTTGCTGTCCTGCATGTACTAAGTTCAGCCCTGGTAGCTCTGTGGTTGGGGAACCCGCAATGGAGGATCTCCAGGGAGCCCAGCCATGTCAGAGTACAGGAACTGTAGCGGGTGCCTCAGTGAAGCATGTGTGAGCACCACTGCCAGGAACCTGACTCGAGGCAGGCATTTGTGAGCATCATGGCAGCCTCCAGAGAGCATGACCCCTAGCAAAGACCTCAACCAAATGTGCAAACACCAGAGCCAAGCATGTGTGTCTCCTGGTCATGGCAACCACAAAAGCCAAGTAAACGGGGAAATCATTCTTTTACCTTATAAGACATTTCTATAGAATGTTTCCTTTACAGTTTTCAAGAGTGATTATTCATTCTGAATGCATAATGTTTTAATCTGGTTTGTATTTAACATTATAATTTAGAATAGTTTTTTTAAATTAGCATATATTATAGGGTATATTCATAGCTATGACTTATTCATATATGCAAAAAATAATTTCAGATACTGACTATGAAATAGGAAATTCTTTATTCGGGCTAGAATGTGCTGTCATGTACTGAAGCATTACTCTTTTTTGTTTTAAAATTATTTTATTTTAAAATATGGTTGGAGCAATAAAGAATACAGTTAAGTAGGTTGCTTGCTGTACATGTGTCAGATATGGATTCAATCTCCTCCACTCCATATAGTCCTCGGAGCACTGAGTTGAGAACTTCCTGAGCGCGGAGTGGGGAGTAACTCCTGAGCATCATGGGACATGGCCCCAAAACAAACAAAAGTTTTATATAAAACCATCCCCGATACATATTTTTTCAGTGCTGGACATTGAACCCTGGACCTAATTCAGTTATTACTGAGTCACATCCTTGCTCCTCTAAGTATAATTTTTGCCTTGCCTTTGGTGTTTAGGTGGTCAAAGGGGCCCCACCAGTAACACTGGCATAACTGTAAAGGTGTTTCAGGGCACACACCCGCACCATCTAATCCTGGGGGGACCATGTGATGCTAATAATTGAAACCAGATCAGTTGAGCATGAACCCTAACTGCTGCTTATCTCTTCTGCATTATAAGTATTTTTTACAGAAAATATTGTGTTTAATTTGGTATTTCTTGTGGGGTAGTGATGCTCAGAGCTTATTTTTGGCTGTGCACTCAGGGACTACTCTTTTTTCATTCATATGTACAATATGTAGCATTCACCTCTTCACCAGGGCACACTTCTCGCCAACAGTGTCCTTGGTATCCCCCCTGCCCACCTCAGCCCCCACCCCAGCCTACCTCTGCAGCAGACACTTTTCCTTTTCTTCTTTCTTCTTCCTCTTAGGAACTGCAGTTTATGATACTATTAACTGAAGTGGGGTATCATGCATATATCACTTTCCCTCCTTTCAGTAACCAGTTCTAGTCCAAGGTGAATCTATCATTTCTCTATCATTGTCTTAGTGGGTCATTCTCTGTTCTAACTACACTTCCCTCTACCTCCTGCCCTCTGTGGTAAGCTTTTTTAGAGACCACTTCTTTCAGGACTTGAAAGAACATATGTGGTATCTCTCTGTAAGTTAAGTGCAAGGTAAGGACTTTAAACCCTGTACAATTCCTCTGGCTTCCTATCACTATGTAGAATGAATTTTTTAGACTAGATTAATATGGCATTGCACTAGACATTTTGGAATTATCCTGCATTAGTTAAAATTCTGTCTTAAGTCCTTTCTTACATCATTTTGGGAAAGTCAGTTAGCTTCCTGCACTTTGGTGTTCTAATTTATCACAGGGGAAGGATAACAATAATGATTTTGCTGACCTAAAGTGCTATTTATTACTGTCATATATAATTGTTTTTGTTGTTGTTTTAGTTTTTGGGACACACTCAGTGACGCGCAGGGGTTACTGGCTGTGCGCTCAGAAATCGCTCCTGGCTTGGGGGACCATATGGGATGCTGGGGGATTAAACCATGGTCCATCCTAGGCTAGCGCAGGCAAGGCAGATGCCTTACTGCTTGCGCCACTGTTCTGGCCCCTATCGTATACAATTGAATTAGACATACAAACATTTTAGTCATTACTTCTCTGTAAAATTTTATAAATTTTTGTTCTACTGTCTTATGCAAATTATGATTTTTGAGTATTTATCTAAACGGAATCAAGTTTTTACTTTGAAATAAAAATCTCTCATTTCTCTTCTACAAGTAGAATGTAGAGCTTCTTTCATGGAAGTTCTTTAATATTACAAAAAATATTTTGAGATTGTTTTATTTCTGCCATATTTTCTGATTTTGTTGAGTAATGCAAATTTGCTTCTATTTTGAAGCTTTTACTAACAACATTGTTTTTTATGACTTTCTTCATCAGAAACTACCAATTAGTATATGAAGAGTTAATCTAATTCTGGACAGAAATTATCTTCATTCTTTATTGTCATTTTATTATTTTACTAAATATCCAAGGGTTATTAAAATGTATCTTGTTTCTCACTGTTCAACTTTTTTTCAATATATTTGCTACTTTCTTATTTAACTTTTATTTCCGTATTTGTAGTTTTATAGGCTATTTTATTAGGTAAATTAGTACTCGGTTTCTACTGGCCTTACCTTCTTCATAGTATGTTACACATTTTATTACTGTAAACAGACTTTTGACTCTTCAGTTTTAGACCACATCTAGTTGTGCACAGGGATTACTCCTGGCCCTGCATTCAATAATCACTTCAGGCAGGCTTGGGGACCATTTGGAAGCGAATCTCAAACCTGGGTTGGCTGAATGCAAGGTAAGCACTTTACCAGCTATACTATCTCTTCAGCACTTTAATTTTGATTCATATTGAGAACATCAAACAGATGTTCTTAATAAGTTTGCTCACAGGGCTGAGAAGACAGCTCAAAGAGCTGGATTATGTGCTCTGCATCCTGAAGTTCTGACAATACATAATCCATGAGCAAGCTCTGAGCACTGCTGAATGTGGCATCCAAAAAATATAAAATATTTGCTTCATTGGAGGTGGGAGCGGTGATGCAAGCAGTAAGGCATCTGCCTTGCATGCGTTAGCCCAGGACAAACTGGTTTGATCCCGGGCATCTCCAAGCCAGGAACAATTTCTGAGCGCATAGCCAGGAGTAATCCCTGAGCATCTCCAGATGTGGCCCCCAAAAACCAATATATATATATTGGTTTTCATGGAAAGAAATTTTTCCTAATGTATGAGAGAAAATGTCCTCTTGATTTTCTTATCCTTAAGTATATTTATTTCACGAAATGATATACCTCACAAAATTTCTCTGTTATGTAATCCAGATTGCTCAGGGGTTTTCTTGAAGCTTATATGCTGTGAAATTTTTAGCATACAGCATGTTGTAGAGTAGAAAGTGATAAATTCTCTTTTGCATAACTAAAATAAAATTTAGATTTATTTTTAATAAATTTATATCTAAATGAATTTTATCTAAATATATATAAAGAACTTAAATAAAATTTTATCTAAAATAAACTATGTCTATATTTGTTTTTATGTAAAGTGATAAAAGGAGAAAGTATCTGATAAATTCTCCATTCTCTTTATAATTGCCATTACTAGCATTAAGATGAAATACTGTATTTGCCGGCGTATAAGACAACCCTTCAACCCATAAAAAACTTCCTAAAAGTCTTAAAACTAAGTTACTTCTTAAAAGTAAGAGAGGTGCGGATCACTCGTCCCTGAAGCTGGAACAAGTTTCAGCATGTCGTATACCAGCATATAATATGACTCCCGACTTTTAGGAAATTTTTCATGGGTTGAAGGGTCATCTTATATGCCAGCAAATACGGTAAACATAAGGACTGGTTTTGGATTGAGACAGTGAATGCTTCGCACATACCTTATTCACGATTTGATTCTAATTAAGTTATATATCAAAACTCAGACTTTTCCATAGTGGTACACATAAAAAATGAAAATGAAAAACAGTCAGATATTTGTGAGATATACATCAGATTATAAACAGATATACCTGAGAGATATTAATATCTACACAACCATTTTATATGTAGAGACAAATATTATACACCTAAAAGTAAAGTCACTTGACTAAAGGTCACTGAAATAGAAAGTTACTAAAGTAGAAATCAGACACAGTCCTTTAAGCTAAAGTGATTTTTCTCTCATATTTTTAAAATTTTTTAAAGGAAATACTCTAGCAGAGTATTTGTCAAAAGGTATAAAATTTTTATCATTAAAATAATTTATAATGTGAGAAAAGTAACACAAAATTATACAAACTAGGAAGAAAATTAGAAAGATAATATTAAAGCACAAGTATTACGCTGAGCAAAATGAGTCAAGACAGAGAGGGATAGACATACAATGATCATATTCATTTGTGTGATATAAAAATAGTATGGCAATAATACTGAAAGACAATAGAGACTAGGGATGGGAGGACCAGTCCATGGTAGGAATATATCACAAATACTGGGAGAGTGTAGTAAGGACAGAGAAGGCACCACTATGACAATGATAGTTGGAAATGATCACCTTAGACAAGAACTAGGAACTGAAAAGTGGTAAAGTGATATGCATGATATCCTTTCAGTAACAATATTCCCAACCACATTGTGTAAAGGTGGAAAAAGGGAGAAAGAGAGAAAGAGAGAGAAACTGAAAGAGAGAAAGAAGAAAAATGATTGCCATAAAGGCAGGTATGAGTAGGGCAGGAGAGAGGGTGGGAGGGAAACTAGGGGCATTGGTGTCAGGAAATGTTCACTGTGGAAGAGTGTTGGGCAGTGTGTGGCTTAAAATGAAGAACAATTTTGTAACTTTATGTCACAGTGGTTCAATTGAAATTTATTAAAAAATAAAATACAAGAATTTTCTGAGATGACTGATTCATCCATGCTAATCAAAACGAGGTAGTAAAACTTATAAAGTGTTAGCCATTAACCCTCTCTATCTTCATGAGACAGAATTTTTAAATTACCCAACTAGTTAGGATATAAAATTGTCAAAGGAAACTATAGCATTCATTTCTAAATTCCTCCATGTTATTTATGCTGTCACTCATGTTTAATGTTAAATAGTTCAGAACATAGCTTTTGAAAAAGAGGAATAAAATATTAATACAGTCAAAATTGCTAATAACTAATTGTTTTAATTAAAAATAAGAATATTTTAAAATGTCAAATTTCACTTTATACTCCTCCAAAGCTTAATCTTTTAGCCTAAATCAAAGTATATTTAAGATATTTTGTACACTCATCTATGGGTTTTAAGAAAAATAAAATGCTTTATTGTAATAATGCCCAGAGATGAGGCCTGAAAGGACTGGCTCACGATATGAAGCTTACCACAAAGAGTGGTGAGTGCATTTAGAGAAATAACTACACTAACAACTACGACGACAATGTTAATGAGTGAGAGAAGTAGAATGCCTGTCCTGAATACAGGCAAGGGTGGGGAAGGAGGGAGATGGGGCCATTGGTGGTGGGAATGTTGCACTGGTGAAGAGGGATGTTCTTTTTATGACTGAAACCCAACTACAATCATGTATGTAATCATGGTGTTTAAATAAGGAAAATAATTTTAAAAAATATAAAAAATACATGAAATGCCCTACAGTTTCTGCTTCTGGGAATCAAAAAAGGTTTGGCTAGGATGTAGAATTGGGCTCTGAAAATTTTTTACCAGATATAATATCTGTGTTTCTTCACATGTAGCTCACCACCTTTATTTCAACCTTAAACAATGAAACCTATCCATTTAGAAACAATAATTTGATAGTGAATTCACTGCTT
This sequence comes from Suncus etruscus, assembly GCF_024139225.1. Lineage (NCBI taxonomy): Eukaryota > Metazoa > Chordata > Mammalia > Eulipotyphla > Soricidae > Suncus > Suncus etruscus. The sequence goes on from NC_064868.1 coordinate 4,640,486, forward strand.
CTCACTAATGCCCTAGTTTACATTTGAGGCTGGCCTGCTAGGAACTTCTTTGAGATGTTAAAATTAACCTTCTCCTTTATTTAATTCAGGACTCTTACTGCTTCTCCCCCTAGTCAGGTGAATTTTTATGTATATCAAACAAGGCTACTGTCAATGTTTTGGTGTAATAGAATGTATCTGTGTGACTGCAATTTACCTCATATATAGCTGTCCCAACATTAAAGTTTAGAATCACTATTTCTCCACAGAAAAAGATATTTTGTAAAAATAAATCTCAGTAAATTTATTTTATCATTTAATCTATTTTTGTTATGTGGTAAATATATAAATGTTCTTCAGAAATAAACTTTTTTATTCTGTAGCGCCCTAGTTTTCTGTTAAAATATTTATATTTCAATTTCTTCTTTGTACATAGATAATTAATGTACAATTATTTATATTAGAACTATTATTCCATATAAAATATTTCTTTTTGGTTTTTGGGTCACACCCAGCAGTGCTCAGAGGTTACTCCTGGCTGTCTGCTCAGAAATAGCTCCTGGCAGGCACAGGGGACCATATGGGACACTGGGATTCGAACCAACCACCTTTGATCCTGAATCGGCTGCTTGCAAGGCAAATGCCGCTGTGCTATCTCTCCGGGCGCCCATATGAAATATTATGTTAGCAAATATATATGTATCATTGTGAAAGTAAAAAAATGAAGCAAAAATCATGAATATAGATTAGAGTCAATAAATAAGCTAGTATGCAAAATAAATACCACCATTAGGGCTTGCCAATAGGAAACACACATTTCAATTTTAAATTTCTATTATAAAATGCAGGAGGAAAAGCTTTGTCTCCGGAGAAGCACCAAAGATTTCTACTGAAAATCTTTCATAGAGGAATATGTAACAAACACTGACCTCAAATAACAACTGCCTGTCAGTAAATGCAAAGAAAACTGATAAACACACTAAGAATAACCTGCAAATCAAAATTTCAATCAGAAAATTTGATCATCAGAATGGAATGGTCATTATTGTAGAAACTTCAATAACAAAAGAAAGGGTTCTCACAGAAGATAAAATGTCAGAAAGAAAGGGTTTCTTCATATTCTTTAGCTAATGTCAGTGCAGGTAGTTATAAGGAAGTGCTTGTTCTGTTGAACTTCATGGAAAACAAGAATGTACAATGCTTAAAGTCTCAGAACTAGAGTTGGCAGAAAATGCAGGGGAGCTACAAAATGCATGAAAATGTGAGCGTGGGAGAGAAACTGGGGATACACGTGGTGGGAAATGTGCACCCAGACATTTGTGAAACTCAATCATGAACAACTTTAAATTGTGTATCTCAGGGTGATTCAATTAAGGAATTTATTTAAAAACTAAAAAATAGAATATTTCAGGTCTAGAAAGAATAGCCTTTAACATCAGGTTTGTGTTCAAACTCAAAACTTGAACAACTTACCAGGCATTATTATCCTTAGTTCTTCCATCTGTAAACTAAGGGACTAAGTAAATGCACTTACAGGACCTATTAGTTCTTAAAATACAGGCTCTAAAATGTTTCTTTCTATCCTTAAGACCCCAATCATTGATCAAAAGAAAACCTGGTGTACATTTTCACTCTTGGATGAAAGGAAAAAATATGTATTAATTCTTAATTCCCAGATCATACTTATAACTAACCATGATCATCTTGCTGCATAATGGGAAGATGATTAGAAGGAAAGTTTTCAGTGTCACTTATATATTACATAAAAATGGAACATCAATTCTGAATATTTTCACCAAATATGCAAGTAAGATATTTATAGTATTTCCCTTTATAAATATTAAATAATACATTTGTTTTTAAATTTCTGAAGCATTTTAGAAATATAAAATTAGGAATAAAACAGGAAAATGTGCTTTGAAAGGAATATTGATCTTAATCAATTAGAACCTCAAAATGTTTAAATGTCATGATTTCAGAGCAAAGATGAAGAAGGTACGAGGGCAGATAAATACTAATCAAAAAAGAAATTTACAGTGTAGAACTGGTCATTAATAGTCAAGGTGATGTCCTTTTAAAAGCAAATAAACTAATATTTCATTCATAAGGAACAAAATAGATGCAATGTCCATATTTTGCCAAGGTAAAATCTGGGCAGTAGTTAGATGAATATAAAATTGGACTATAGGTAGTTTGATTATGTTTTGAATTATTTTGTCAAAATGAAACAGTGATGAATTACCCATTAGTGAATTGAACACTTTATAACAGGAAAAATTTCTAACTAGAAAGTTTCTTTTTCTAGACTTTTTATTAGTGTATTCCAAATCTGCTACCCATTTTAATCTCAATATATTACATAATTATCAATAAGGAGGAGTATGTAACAAACACTGACCTCAAATAACAACTGCCTGTCAGTAAATGCAAAGAAAAATAGAATATTGTAATTAATTATCTAATTATTAATTCCCTTTGAATTCTTCCTGTGACATACAGTGTTTACATTTTTGACAAATTGCAGTCTTTATTTACTAAACAATAAATATTATTGAATTAACAAGAAATTAATTAAACAAGAAATATTATTGCATAAGATTAAAGTAAATACTTACCACATGAAGAATTTTATTCTCTGTTTCATACACAGTACAATCCTGGTAAAAAGAAACATAAGCATTAATTTTAAAAAATCAAGCATCACCTTTAAAATATTTTTTAGAAATTGTACTACAGTTTGAATGTTTTATAACTCATATAAAAATAGGGGCTGCAGTGGTGGTGCAAGTGGTAGGGTGTCTGCCTTGCACGTGCTAACCTCGGATGGACCACAGTTCGATCCCCCAGCATCCCATATGGTCCCCCAAGCCAGGAGCGATTTCTGAGTGCATAGCCAGGAGTAACCCCTGAGCGTCACTGGGTGTGGCCCCCCAAAAACAAAAGTATATTCATAGTGATTAGCTCTAATGGTTATATTATTCTTAATTTTCATAAATTTGTATATAAATTATACTAAATTATAATAAAACTTTTGATAATATATAATAGATAAGCATATTATTAAAAAGCATCAGAAAATCATTGTAATTATTTTCTATTGATAATTTTGCAGTCAACAATGCATTTTGTTGTATTAATTAGAATAATTCAAGTATTGATTTATTACATATTGGATAATTAAAAACACTAATATTTTTAATATAATTTTTATTTTAATCATAATGGCTTACATATCATTGACAATAATATTTTAGGTACATATTAACATAAAATCAGGGGAATTCATTTATTAACCTTCCTATAATATCTCCTACCTTTATACTTCAACTATTGAAAGCTACAAAATATACTTTGTATTATGGATTCTACTTTTGTTTTACTAATAAGTAAATATGAATTTCACAATTGAGTTCCTAGATGATAACATTTACAAAAATCATACTATCTAAGCTTCTGGACCTAATATTAAATAGTAACATAGTAGAAAGATATGCCTAGAAACTTCATGTTCTTATGACTCAGTTTCTTTAAGTAATAAATAGAGCAAGCACAATATTAGTAGCATAATACCACAAAAGATGTTGTGAGAATTAAATGAGAAAATTAATTAAATCCCTCAGCATACTACCTAGGTATACTATTAAATAATTTTAAGCATTATTGTTTAGCATAATTTATTTAATAAAATTGTATCTGTCTTTTTATCAAAGTGTAAAATCAATTATTATTTGGCAATTACATTTAGAAAAATATCCATATTCTACAGTACTGTGTAAATCAAGAATTAAGAGTCTCTTAGTCTCTTTCATCTTTGCTTAGAAGTTTAATTTTAACAAAAAAGGATTTTGTGAACATTGTTTTTGGTAATGCCATTTGTTGAATTTGCTGTTTTAGAGAAGTACATGTATTTCTGAAAGCAATAAATCTATCAAGGCTGGGTCTTGACTTTCTGACGGACTCTGAAAGGATTCTATGCCATAGAAGTTTGTTAGAAATATAATTATAAGTCTACCTATATACTTACACAAAGTTGAATTTAATAATTAAGTATAAATTATGTACACAGAGAAGGCAAGATAGACATAAAACATTTATATATAGAAATCACATTGTTAGTGCAGTCTGAATTTGGGAGAGCTCAATTTTATAAAATTGACTTCAAACACAATTATACTCAAAAGTTGGGAAACTGCCCAGTTCTAAAAACTGCTTCTACAAGTAGTTTCTGTTGTATAGATATAAGTTTCATTATTTACTAAGGTTCTCAGAATCAAAAGATATAATTAAATGTTCAAACTTCTGAAGAGATTTATTCAAGGGAAATATTTAAATATATAGCTTGTTAGTGATATAATAATCACTCAGAAATGGTATTATTTCATTTATCTTTAAAATATAATACCTTAGTTACATATTCCCAGTGTGATCTAAGAAAAAGGATTCCTAAAACATTACAATATTTTCAGGTATCACATTGTTTATTGTTAGTTATTGTTAGTTTATTGTTGTTATTCTTTGATTCTTCTGTTTAAATTCTTCTGATTATGTCCTTTAAAAGAGGATGCTTCAATTTATGGCCCACAGACTGCTGGTCTAGAGGCAGAGAAAGGCTGAAAACTACTAGTGTATTCTCTTGGTACTAACTTATGATATATAAACAGTTTGCAGGACAGGTGCTAAAGGATGGCACAATGATTACTATCAGTCTAATTCTTGAAATATCTTGGAAATAATTTAGCATTGGAGAAAGGGACATATTTAGGAAGTCAAAACTTTGGAGTCATTTGGTGCAGTAGGTCTATAATTATGAACTATTTCTGAGCTCTGCCCACAGAAAAGGCACAGAAAAAAATGACCAACCTCCGTAATAAATAAAATTGCCACAGTTTATAGTTGTCAAATACCATTGCACAGGTCATTTTGATTAGTGGTAAGTTTTAGATCTGTGATAAGAAATGGAGAAAATGAGCTTCAATTGACACAAGTTGTTCTGGTGGCCCAAAGAGGCAAAATGAATCCCACTGACCTACAATGGAGAATTTTTATTATCTAAAAGGATAAAAATGTTATGGATGGATACAATAAATTCAATTTAAATATATTAATATATTTCTCCTTAACTTTAAATATTCCAAATATGTAAAATAGCTTTATTCTTTGAATTCGTTCAGAAAATATTAACATATGATGTAGATAAAATATGTCATCTGAAACAGCAAAGTTCTGCTTAAGATGATACAAGTTAAAATATCAAATACAAAGAAGTAGTCTTTATGAAGTTTTACTTTCAAAATCCTTAGCGATATAAATGTCACAAAATGACACAAATCAACAAGTGGAGGCCAATTATTAAAATATCAATGTTATGTTAAAGGTCAAAATAACACTGTGTTGCACTACATCACTCTTAAAATTTTCACCTTGCAAGACTGCAGCTAAATAAGATTATTCAAAGAATGAAGTAACATTTATACTTGACAATTTTGACATGACCCACCAGATAAATCTAAGGATGATACATCAGTTGAATAAGGGTATGAAATATATTTCTACTAGTCTAAAATATTGTGATGTACAAATGAAATAGTTAACTTATATGAGAGCCCAGAGATTTAGTACAGTGGGTAAGACATTTCTCTCACATATGGCTGACCTAGGTTCAACCCCCAGGATTCCATGCACAACCACGAGTGATTCCTGAGTTCAAAGCCAGGAGTAAGTCCTCAGTGCTGCAAAGTATAGTTCATCCCCCCCCAAATTACTATATTTATATGAAATAGAGTTAATTGAAAAAGAAACATAAATATGTTAACACTTTAAATAATAGTAACATTATTCTGTAGCATAATACATATGCAATGTCATTAAAGTTTAAATCTGATTAAGGCACTCAATATATGTACCATTGTTACTCAAATTTTTCCTTTTTGGGCTACACATAGATGTGCTTAAGGCTTACTCTTTGCACGGTGCTCAGGGATCATCCTTGGCAGGGTTTGGGGGCAAAATATATATATGGTGTTGGGGCTCAAACCCAGGTTGGTTTTACTATCTCTCGGGGCCCCATATGATTTTACTTATGAGGAAGATAAGGAAACAAACTAATGAACAAGAAAAATAAAACATATTAAACATTTTACTTAAGAAGAAAATGGTAATTGCCAAACATAATGGGGTAGTAAATACTGGGTGTGTATGTTGCAGGATAAAAACTAGACTTTGATAGTGAACAAACTCTAGCATAGAAACATCTATAGAAATTGTACTAAACCATAGAAAATACCAAAACTGATTTTACTTCAATAATTTATGTTTATAGCAGGAAAAGCAACTTTATAAGGTCTTGGAAAACAGGTATTAAAACATAGAAAACAAAGCACTGCTGAAGAAGCAAAGTAACTATACTCAATCTAATGAAGTAACTTTCTGATTTTTTTTCTATATATACATCAAAGAATTTCTTCGGTATGGGACAAAATGCAGATTCCCAGGTTAATTCTAAGAAGTATATATTTAGTGGATTCAGAGTGGAGGCTCCCCAAAGTCTGATAAAAATAGTACACTGGGAAATGTTTATCTGCTATGATGTGACAGATGAATGCCAAATAAAACAAAAATGATAAAATACATAGAATTTTTTAAAAATCAGTAACCCAATTAAAAAATACTAACCTGCCGACTCACACTTTAACTCATCTTCAGATATATGTATTTAAATTTCATACTCTACCAAGTTATTTAGTATAGTTTCTTCTTGGAAAAAATTCATTAAAATGCTGGAAAAATAGTACAGCAAATAAGGTGTATGATGTACATAGAGTCCACCTGTTGTTTTCTATCCCAGGCATCCTATAGAGTCCCTAGAGTAATCTGAGTGCATAACCAAGAACAAGCCCTGAGCATAGGTGAATGTGGTCTGCAAACAATCAAAAAATGCAATAAAAAGTTGCTATTTACAAAAAGTTGTTTATTATTTTTCTTTTTTGCAGTGCTGGGAACTGAGCCCAGGATCTTGAACCCAGGGTCTCCATATGCAAGGCCATCAGTTCCACTACTAAGCCACATGCCTGACCTATAATAATTACATATTCTTGTTTAGTTTTTTACTTTACATTAGTCATATCAGTCTGTTAGTTATTGAAAGCCAAAGGGTTGCACAAAGGATGAGAGAGCATAACAGATGCAAGACAACAAAACAGGATAACAAAACATGCATATTAACCTATGAGTTTTTATTTGGGAGAAAACACATATAGTAGAGGACTGTGTTTTATTGAGATCAGGTATAATTTCATGTTTCTCATTTTATCATGCTAAATATTTAAACAGCTCTGGGTGCTTTGGGGAATTCATCTTCTTAGTAAGTTATTTTATTTCTATCAAAATATAATCTAAAAATATTTGCTTCCTAAGTGTGGGCTTTATTAACAGTTACGGATAAATCTTTTCCCAAAAGACCTTACCCCAAGCTTTAAAAAGAAAATGCACTGGATATGGAGAAATCTACATTTTATGAATCTATTCATCCAGGAAATGAACACCTCAGACACTGCAGTTATTTTTAGGTAAGGATTAAATTTAGGTTTTTAAAATTGGATTTAGAGCTATGCCAATGTATACTCCTGGGAATTCTCTTCAGCAGATCATGCTGTCTTTTACTGTACATGCCAAAAGCTTTGCATTTCTTCTTTATCATTTTTTCATACAAAGCTTCAAATAAACCACATAACAAACATTTCAGTGAACTAAATTCCTAATGAGACATGAGGATCATAATTAATTATATTAATTATTAATGTAGAGGTTTCAAATGGCTGAATACATGCTGGACATGAAAGAGGCCCAGGAACAATACCTATCTGGTTGGTGTAAGTACAACCAAAAGTAACCCAAGAATACTTACAGACATGGTCCACAAATAAGAAACACTCCAAAATACAAATCACATTCAATTATTCTTTTTGAAAAACAATATATTTATTTAGACACCATAATTACAAACATTTTTGTAGTTGAGTTTCAGTTATAAAAATAAGTTATAAAAAAATACCAGTGCAACCTTCCCACCACCAATGCCTCCATCTCCCTCTTCCCCCACTACCTGCCTGTATTCAAGACAGGCATTCTACTTCTCTTACTCACTACCATTGCCATGATAGTTGTAAGTGTAGTTATTTCAATTATTCTTTAATTTTTTAAATGTCTTTGTGGTCATACCTGGTGTCACTCAAGTATTACTCCTGGCAGGCACAGGGGACCATATGGGCTGCCAAGCATCATTCCTGGATAAGCCAGGTATTTGCATAGCAAATGTTTTATTCTCTATACTATCTTTCTGTCCCTCCCACAATCAATTATCATTCTGAAAAATGATGCAAAAGCTATACTGAGTAATATACAGAAAATCTTTTATTTTGTTACCATTGATGCTCCATACTTTGACAACAGGTAATTTCTAGATAAAAAATAATTAAGCATATACCTACTTCAGAATTGTCAGGAGCAATATGACAATAAGTATTCTGCTTCCTATTTATGAACATCAAATGACATTAAGTGAACATAAACGCAAAAGAGTTATATAAATTACAAGACATATAAATATTGGCTGCTGAATCCACAGACTGGATGAGAAACTGATGGAATTAACTAATCTCAGTCCTTTCTAACACAAAAAACTCTAATCACACAATTCCCTACTTGAGTTATTTCCACATGTCCAAGGGTGGAATATTGAATGTTATAGCTTATGGAATAGTGAATATTATATAACATATATATCAACATATATAATAGACATAATGTTAATGCCCCTTACCTAAATACAACATTGTAGTTAGATGCTATATTCATAGTATACAATTATTCATTACTGACTTCTTACCAAAGCATTAAACTAAGTTATGTGCTGCTACTTGGTAGTGTAGAGATAAGTATGTCCATACAACCCAGAAGACAAAAGTGGTTAAACTACCAAATAAAACTCCAAAAGTGTGATGACATAGGGGCACAAGATCTATCAGAAAAGAAAAGCCAGGTAAACATGCATAGAATATACACTGGTAGCAAAAAGTGTTAAGCAAAGAAAAGCACAACCCACATAAACAATGAATAAGACAGACATTTTAGTTAAAGTAAAGCTTAAGCAGTCTTAAAGAACATAACAGGCATTAGACAACTGATGAGGAACAGTTGAGGCAGAAGGACAGCATAGTTACAAGGCACAGGGACGAGAACAAGATATATGCAGAGAACTAAGCATAATTTCACATCACTAGAATATTAACTGTGAAGCTAAAAATGTAAAAATGTGAAACTGATGAGATAAGCTGGCACTCAACCATCTTAAAGAGTTTATAATTCATCTTGTACAAGATAGGAGGATCCACGAAGGAATAACAACAGCAGAGAAGTATAATGATCAAAGGTGCCTTCTGATAACAGTTCTCCTTGTGGTTATATATATATTGGTTTTGGGGCCACACCCGGCGTTGCTCAGGGATTACTCCTGGCTGTCTGCTCAGAAATAGCTCCTGCAGGCACGGGGGACCATATGGGACACCGGGATTCGAACCAACCACCTTTGGTCCTGGATCGGCTGCTTGCAAGGCAAATGCCGCTGTGCTATCTCTCCGGACCCAGTAATATATATTTAAGGGAGTATGAAGAATCAGAGAAAATTCTGACTGTGGTTTTCTACAGATTTATTTTTGTCTTGTTTTCATTAAATCTATTATATAAGATAATTTTCAGCACAAAGTTGCTAAGGATATAAATATGCTTTTCCAGTATATTGAATGAAAAACATATAAAAATAAATTAACATTTCTATTTGCAAAATCTGTAAGGAGATAGTGGAAGTTTTGAATAGCAAATGAAAGCAATAGTAGAATTCGTATTGACATTAAAAATGTTTGGGGGGCCAGAGTGATAACACAGCAGCAGGACATTTGCCTTGCATGTGGCTGAATCTGGACAGACCTGGGTTCGATCCCAGAGTCCCATATGGTCCCCCAAGCCAGGAGCGATTTCTGAGTGCATAGCCAGGAGTAACCCCTGAGAATCACCGGGTGTGGTGCAACCCCCCCCCAAAAAAAACAAACAAAAACAAAAACTAACCAAAAAAATTGTTTATTCTGAGTCTCGGGGTGGTTTTTTTTTTTTTTTTTTTTGGCCACAACTGGCGGTGCTCAGGGGTTACTCCTGGCTGTCTGCTTAGAAATAGCTCTTGGCAGGCAAAGAGGACCACATGGGACACCGGGATTCGAACCAACCACCTTTGATCCTGGATCGGCTGCTTGCAAGGCAAATGCCACTGTGCTATCTCTCCGGGCCCAAGTCTCAGATTTTGTATTTAGTATTTTATATCTCACTATGCAAATCTAGAAGAGTAATTATGTAAATATTGTAAAATATTGTAAAAAACATATTGTAATAAAAAGTATACTTAAGTATATGGAAAAATATGTAGGATACAAAAAATAAAATGTACATACAAGTGAAATGTTCTCAGGTTTGTAAAGGCTATGGAAGATATGAAAAAATGTTTATTTATGAAATAATAATACCTATTTATTTATCAGTCTGTAATAATATATTAACCAAATTATAGAATCCCTTAACTTTGATCAGGTTAGCTGGGAAGAGTGGGTGGCCAATTTCTTTTGGGACTTGGTAAAGGAGTTGGGTCGTTTTTCTGCAGGGAAGATATTAGTTGTAGGTGGAGACTGAAAGGGGTTGGAATGGTATTGTTTGTGGGAATTCAGCACCCCCATTCTGATAATATGGGCTCTACAACTTTCTGTTGGAGGCTAGATGGGTGTGGCTGTGGCTTCAGACATAAATGGGAAAAATGTCTTTACCCATTTTGAGAAGGCCTGAAATTTCAACCCTTAAAGACTTCCTGGGAAGAGTTCCAAGTCCATCATTTCCTTTTGGAGATTTCCTCCCTCCCTCCGTCCTTCCTTCCTTTCTTTCTCTCCCTACTTCCTCCTTTCTTTCCTACTCCTTTCCTTCCTTCCCTTCTCCCTCCCTTTCTCCTATATATTTTTTTGTTTTTGGGTCACACCTAGAGGCACTCGGATTAATCCTAGTTTTGTGCTCAGAAATTAATTCTTGGCAGGCTTAGGGGACCATATGGATGCTGGGGATCAAACCCAGGTCAGCCGCATGCAAGGCAAATGACATACCCACTATGGTATGGTTCCATACCCAGATTTTCAATATTTTTAAAGAAACACTATATTCAACTACACTAGTTTTACAAGCTGATACTGGACAAAGTAATAATTTATTAATTGAAATTATTTTGATTAACTGATTATTTTAACATCCCTAGAAAAGACCTGCATTTGACATTATAGATTATGTATAAATATTAAACATTTGAAGTAATTTTAAAACAATATTTATAATTGCCAAAAATCTAGTACAGCATATTTAGTTTCCTCACATTCCTATTTTGTGCAAAAAAAAGGTTTTGCAGTTTTAAAATAATTTAAAATATTGTATTTTGTTTTAAAATTCAATCTGCCTGAACTCAGTAGATACTTTGAAAAGTAATAGGATCTTCCTCTACAAGCAGATGTGTATTATGAGAAGTATATGAAGAATTTTATTTTCCTAGAATGAAAACTAACATATCTTTGCTGTAAAAGTCCTCTCTGGTTCCAGATGTTCAAATTACTTATAACAATAACCAGGTTTATATAACACAAGGGAAAGAAAATGGGATTGAAGTGATGGGAGATAGTTTTTACCTTGGGAAAAATTCAACTGAAGAATTTAAGCAAATGTAAATACCATGCCCACTGTAAATAATAATAAACATTAATTCTCCACTTCATGACCATCTACTTGTCAGAAAATAAATGGAGATGACAATATGTCCAAAACAAATTTCAAGTAGTAGCTCTGAATATTTGTTAGGCCATTTTCCCTTTTATCTATATACATAGTCTTTTATTAGATAAATATCATTCTTTTTACTAACTGATTAACACCTGAAAAAATTACCATTTGTATTTAGGTACTTGATAGCTGTAAGATCACTAAAAAAGATATTTAAATGCTTAAAATTCTAAAACTCAAGAAATGGTATAAGGGCTCTGTCCTTTGCTATGCGCTGCACACATCTCCGAGCCCATGAACCCCACCATGACATGCAGAAAAAGCCAAGCTACAAGGGCATCAATGGGAAATAATGCAGGACAACAACATACATACAGAATGAAGATGGCAGCTCTGTTGACCTACCAACAACATAGTTAAACTCTAAGACAAGGAGTTTAGAGTAGTAATATGGAGGATGCTCATAGAACTCAAAGAAAGAAAAGATCAAATTGAACAGAACACAAAGATAGAAATCAGAAGGTTCCAACCTGAAATAACAGGACTGAAAAACTCAGTAGATGAAATGGAAATGAAATGGATAGCCTCTCCAACAGAGTAACAGCAGCTAAGGACAGAATCAGCGAGCTGGAAGATGAGATGCAGAGCAACTCCATACAGCAGAAAAGAATGGAAAAGAACTTTAAAGCAAATGATCAAATAATGGAAAAATGCTCAAAGAATGTGAACAAATGAAAATAGAAATCGTTGACAAGTTCAACAGAAACAAAAAACCCATCCAAATAGGTGGAATAGACTTGAGTATTCAGAAAAAGTTTCCCAGACATACAATCAATTAATCTTTAATAAAGGGTCAAGAAATGCAAACTAGAGCAAGGAAAGCCTCTTTACCAAGTAGTGATGGGGCAACTGTTCAGCCACTTGCAAAAAAATCAAACTCTGACCTCCATCTATCACCATGCAAAAAGGTCAAATCAAAATGGGTTAAGGGTCTAAATATCAGACCTGAAACCATAAGGTATACCAAACAACACGTAGGTAAAATACTCCATGACATTGAGACTAAAGGCATCTTCAAGGTGGAAACAGCACTTTCCATACAAGTGTAAACAGAGATAAACAGATGGGACTATATTAAGCTAAGAAGCTTCTGCACCTCAAAGGAAATTGTGTCTAGGATACAAAAGCCACCCACAGAATGTGAGAAACTATTCATCCAATTACCCGTCAGACAGGGGTTAATATCTAAGATATACAAGTTACTGAAAGAACTTAACAAGAAAAAATATATAACCCCATCAAAAATGGGGAGAAGAAATGAATAATTTCTCAAAGAAGAAATACAAATGGCCAAAAGGTACATGAAAAAAATTTCCACATCACTAATTATCAGGGAGATGCAAATCAAAACAACAGTGAGGCACCATCTCACACCACAGAGACTGGAACACATCATATAAACAAGAACAATCATCAGGCGGGATGTGGGGAGAAAGGAACTCTCATTCACTGCTGATGGGAATGCCATCCAGTACAGCTGTGATGGAAAATAATATAGAGATTCCTCAAAAAACTGGAAATTGAGCTCCCATATGATACAGCTATACCACTCCTAGGGATATACCCTTGGAGCACAAAAATACAGTACAAAAATTCCTTCCTCCTACTTATATTCATTTCAGCACTGTTTACAATAGCCAGATTCTGGAAACAACCAAGATACGCCTCAACAGATGAATGGCTAAAGAAAGTGGTACATATACACAGTGGAATATTATGCAGCTGTCAGGAGAGATGAAGTAATTAAATTTCCCTATACATGAATGGATTTGAAAACTATTATGCTGAGTGAAATAAGCCCAAGGGAGAGACACAAAATAGTTTTGCTTATCTATGGTTTTTAAGAAAACTTAAAAAGTTTTCTTTGTGATAATGCCCAGAGATGAGGGCTGGAAAGACTGGTTCATGATATGAAACTCACCTTAAAGAAGGGTGAGTGTAGTTATAGAAATAATACACTAATAACTACCATGACAATGTTAATGAATGAAAGAAGTAGAATGCTTGTTTCAAATACAGGCAGGGGGTGTGTGAGGAGGGAAATGTGGGCCATTGGTGGTGTGTATGTTGCACTGGAAAAAAAGAACAACAAATAGAAAATTTAGGAAAAAGGGGGAAAAAGAAGAAAAAATGAGCAGAAAATGAGATTATATATGCTTAAATATATATTTTCTTTAGTTTCTCTTCACAAAACAATTACACTGTGTTTAATTTCCATTTAGGACTTGTTTTAATAGTAATTTAAGTGGGTGATTACAAAGCAGAATTTTATGTTGAAACCAATTCAAGCTTTATTGTTCCTTCTTCCTTCCAAATATACTACCCATATTCAAGCAAATTACATAAGTAATTTAGTAATTACGAACTACAAAAACACACATATAGGAGCCAGAGTGGTTGCGCAGGTGGTGGGACATTTGCCTTGTACACGCTAACCTAGGATGGACTGCGGTTCGATTTCCTAGTGTCCCATATGGTCCCCAAGCCAGGGATTTATTTCTGAGCACATAGCCAGGAGTAACTCCTGAACATCACTGTGTATGGTCCAAACACCAAAAAAAAAAAAATCAGATACATATAGAATTTAGATAAAAGCGAGAATTTATTAATGTCAAGCTATTTTTTAACATTTGCACAAAATTTAATTTTACTGTCTTTTCCCTTATATTTAAATATTATTGTTATACATATGTAATACTAATCTTGAATTATTTATAATTTATTGCTGGGTGGACTGCATTATGATACTCGAGTATTTCTAATTTGTGAAAAAGTAAACTTCTTGGGCTGGGAAGATAGTTTAAAGTCCTACAATGAATGTATTACATATCAAAGGGCCAGGATGAAGCTCTGGCGCCTAGTAATTCTGTAAACACTGCTGGAAGAACCATTTATCACCACTGGGAATTAGTTACTGAGCACCACTGATTGTGGCCCCAAACCAAAAAGAAATAAATAATTGAAAATAATTGAAAATGGAAGAAAAAATAATATAGAAAAGCTTCCTTGAAACACCGAGGACAACAAAAAACATATGACTTTTTATGCCTGATGAAATTTGAACAGAAGTAATATGCAAAATTTGTTATTGTTTTTGTTTTGGGTGCCATATCCT
This sequence comes from Suncus etruscus, assembly GCF_024139225.1. Classification (NCBI taxonomy): domain Eukaryota; kingdom Metazoa; phylum Chordata; class Mammalia; order Eulipotyphla; family Soricidae; genus Suncus; species Suncus etruscus. The sequence continues at coordinate 4,655,490 of NC_064868.1, forward strand.
TCAATGCAAATCTGTTCAAATTTTATTGGACAGTATAAATAAAATGCCGTTTACTGGTAGTCTCTTATTTTTATATTTGGGCCATACCCAGTGGTGCTCAGGGTTTACTCCTGGCTCTCTTCTCAGAGATCACTCATAACAGTGAGTGGGGCCTTTATATGGTACACTGGATCAAAGCCAGGTAGGTCTCTTGTGTGCAAAGCAAGCATGCTACCCACTGTAGTAACTGTTTGGCCCCATCCATGCCTTATCTACACAGAAACTTTAAGAACAGTTTATGTCACTCTTCTCTATTCCTGACATCTAGCAATGGTTGAAAAGAGGTTATTTTGGGATTGAAGTGAAGAGGACATGGAGCAGAGATGGTACTGGAACATGAGTTTTCATTGTAATGTTATAAAAGCTACCTTAATTTTCATGGTATGATTTGCAGAGTCCAATTTACCTTGATTGAAATGATTCTCTAGCAAATACAAAGGTAAAAATAGAACACACATGCAAATAAAGACCTAATGAATGCAGAATGTAATGACAAATATTGCATCAGATTTTACATAGTACATTACTTCATTTCAGAAAACGAGGGCTATTTTTAAGAGTTGCTATGTCATTTTCACATATTGCAATCTAGTCAACTTCAGATTACATTCCGCTACCTTTGTTTTTGCTACCCTCATTTAAATCCAATCGTTGCTCATCTAGTATTCAGATTTATTCTTGTTTTATAAGTGTGATTAATGCACAGCTGTCCTAATTACTTTAATCAGTTCTTCAAACTATCAGTCAATTATAACTCTAATATTTCAGCTACACTATTTCACTTACACTAGGGTCTAATTTAATCTGCATTACCTATCTGATATTGGTGGTCGTTCTGACCCAAGTCAAGAAGACTACAGCGGAGGCAAAATGCTTGGGAGGTCAGGGCTTATAACTAGTAGCTTTATATTTCTTTGATTTGGTGTTCTCAGCATATGGAATTAAAGTCAATATCATGAATGCTTGTAATGATTCAATTCATATAAGATAGATTATGATTCATAAAAATGTTTTAAGAATTTATAATTCCTCTTTGTTCTACTAAAACTCTGGTCCCTTTCCTGTCTCTTAACACCAGAATGGTTTCTGGCATTGGCTCTACATTTACTACTCCGAATGCAATATGGTCCTTTTTATTAGTGACATGTTTGATACTTTTAAGAACAAATCTAAAATTCTGGTATGTGGACTTGCAGCACAGGTGGTTTATGAAAAATTGATAGCTCTAGCTGAAAGTTCAAAACTTCACTAACCTCCCTTATAAATGTTTTGGTTCTGGGCTGATTTTACCTGTAAACCATTGAAGCTCCCTAATCTGACTGCTATTCATATCATTTAGCCTATGGTGAATCAAATCTGGAAAAACCCAAAATTTTAAAAAGACTTGTCCAGGTGAATAAATGGATGATGGGATACTTCATGGAAGATATTTTCTGTAATATATATTTTCTTTCTCATTCTCATCTCATACTAAACCAATAATCAATAACCATTAAGTTAAATAAGCTTTGGTTTCATATTAAATCACTTCAGGCATCATTCTGAAATTCTGATGCCAAGGCCTGCTGCAGAATCTAAGTTAATAGGTCTTCAATGGAATCCAAACATCAATACTTTACCAAAGTTTTTTTTTTTTACTTCATTCTGAGATAATATACTTCGGGAATAGTGAACTGAAAGTATTGTGAGGCATTTTTAAACTCCTAGTTTTATATCCTGGACATGTGTGTCAAATGTTTTATCACTGAAATTCCACAAATTTTCCAAAATTGAGCTAATGACATTTGGTCTATTTGCTTCACTTGATTATTTTGAGGAATAAGTAAAAATGTTATAAAATCACTTTTAACCAAAAAAAATGTAGGGACCAGAGCAGTAGCACAGCCTTGCACGCAGCTGACCTAGGACAGACACGGTTTAATCCCCCAGCATCCCATATGGTCCCTCATATGGTTCTGAGCTCATAGCCAGAAGTAACCCCTGAGCATCACTGGGTGTGGCCCCTAACCCAAAATAAATAGATAAATAAATAAAATCACTTTTAGTAATTCAAACTACTAATAATACTGACTGCCTCTTAAACTTTATTTAATATTCCTATTTTATTGCTAATGATTCATAAATGTCATCAACAATACAGTTTGTCCAGATTAGAGTTTTGCAAACCTATTTGGGCAACCACTCCCTTTTCAGAAAAATAAATGTACCCCTGGAAATCTACTTTCCTTAATGCAAACAAACAAAAACATTCCCTGCACCTCTTATAACAGGCAACTAAGTCCCTGTGGATCATTCCAGTGCTCCCTCCCCCGTAGTACAGTATTATTACTAATTTCCCACTTTGGGAAACACTAATCCATATGATTTTTGTTTGAAGGAAAAATTTAAAATGTTAATAGAAAGACACAAGGTAGAATACATTTCAATTCCAAATATCAGTTCAGAATAATAGGGTATTGGGCAGGAGAACATTTTTGTGATTTAAATGAGAGGAAACTTCCCAAACATGAAGCCTTGTGTAATATTTAGTGGGGTAATGGGGACTGTAGGCAAACAATAAGTGTTTGAGAAGGAAGTTAATATTTATTATATAAATAGCTGCTAAATAATATTGGGTAGGCATCTCCCAGCACATTTAAAAGCAGAACACAAAACCTAAATAGGAGCAAGATACACAAGAAAATATTTACAAAACTAAAATTAATAAAGAGATCTCATTGAACTTTTATATTCACTAGTCCTCCTCTATGTTTACTAATTCCTATTCTGAGCATTATTACTACATGGTGTTAGAACAGTGCTATATATTGTTATGGCCCAGGTTCTAAATTTTGAATCAAATTTGATTTTTAGTGAAAAGTACATTCTAAAAAGATTTTAATCTCTAATTATAAATCACTCTAAATAATTTAGAATTTAGAAATTCTAATTCAAAAATTCATTTGACATATCTAGAATTGCACATATATTTATTTGGGGAGAGTACAAAGAGGTTAGCCAGTAAACAGAACCTTCTGTAATTCTATAATTAGGCTTGTCCTCTCAACCTTTGGTCCTCTTCATAGAAATACCCTTCTTCTCCTTCCCCAATTACATAAATATTTACTGTGCCACCAAGAATGATATTATAACCACTGTTTCTTTAAAAATCAGAACCCTAGCATTTCAAGGAATCATTAGAAAGATTTCTAAAGCTTTAACAACTATTTTTGGGGTAATCATAACATATTTCAAGTTTGGAAAATAAGTGTTTTCTCTTATATTATTGTTTATGTTTTCATAGGCATCAATGTTATAATAGCAGCTAATTTAAAATCTCATAATTGACTTAGGGGTAAAATCTTAAGGGAAATAGAAATCCTTTTCATTTTTCTTTTATATATTTTTATTAGGCACCATGATTTACAAAATTTTGTTTTTGTTTTTGTTTTTGGTTTTTTTTGGTTTTTCGGGTCACACCCGTTTGACGCTCAGGGTTACTCCTGGCTAAGTGCTCAGAAATAGCCCCTGGCTTGGGGGCACCATATGGGACGCCGGGGGATCGAACCGCGGTCCTTCCTTGTCTAGCACTTGCAAGGCAGACACCTTACCTCTAGCGCCACCTCACTGGCCCTGATTTACAAAATTTTTAAGAGCAGTGTTTCAGGCATACAATGTTTCAACACTGTATCTACCACCAATGTCTCCACGTCACCACCTCAGTAAATTCAGTTCTGTTACCTACTTTGGGGGGGCTGTTATCATTGGCTATTTTTAATTCCCTTACTATGCTACTTTATATTCCACATAAGAGACATTATTTACATTTGTCCTTCTCACTGATTGACTTAATGTAGCACGATATCCTCCAGTTCCTTCCATAGAGAAACTAAATTCAGGATTTAATTTTTTCTTAGTCAACTAGTATTCTACTCTGTGTCTGTTCCACCTTGTTTAGATCCACTCATTTGTTCTCAGACACTTGGATTGTTTCCAGATCTTGGCTACCATGAGTAGTGCTGGAATGAACATAGAATTTATTCAACAAACATGTATTTTCCAGGTACCAGAGACGGAGTATTTGAGGTTAGACACCTGTTTTTACTGAGTCGATTAAAGCAAATGTCACTTATTGCTTGTGTCTTTAAAAAAGAATAACCATAGTACATCACAAATGGTAACATAGCAAAGGTTCTCTTATGAAGTTTATTTTATTATATAGTTGTATTAGAATCATCTCTCTGAGTTCTACATATGATACCTTATATTTAATGTAAGAAATGATGATAATGCCTCTCTTAGTGATATTTTTGGGTTCTTGGAATAAAAGTCAGATCTCATGCATGCAATGTATGCACTTTACCATTGAGCCACATCCCTGGTCTTCTTTGAGAGAAAAAATTTTCAATCCTCTTGAAAGTTGAATTGTATAAGATGACAGAATGACAAAAATACAATAATTCAAAGAGTAGGATATAAATGAAAGTATCATATGTAAATAAGCCATGTGTTACATAAATAAATCATAAACAGTGAGGGCAGGATGTGGTACAAGGGTAATGATGAATGTGTATCCAGCAATTACCCTCATAGGGAGATACTTAAATTCAGGCATATATGCAATGTTCATGATCTGGAACTGTATAGACTTGCAGTAATATATACAACTATGAATATAAAGTCAAAGTGAATGAACTACAATGCCTAAATCAAACATTAATAAATTTAGTAATATAATTAAAAAGTAATACTATTTCAACAAAGCTCAAAATATAATAAAAATGTGTGTTCAGAACAGTATACAAATCTATCCCTAAAGAAGTCATATGAAATTATTTATAAGAAAAAAGGTAAATAAAAGGCAGGGGACCACAGTGATAGCATAACTGGCCAAGCAATGCTCTGTATACAAAGACCAGGTTAAATCCTAGGTCCTCCAACAACTGATGAAATAACCCCCAAGTACTGAGCTAGTAGAAATCAATAAGCACCACTGGCTGTGGCCAAAACAACTCCTGAAATAATAGAAATAAAAGATAAAGAAGCAAGATGAGGCAAAGGGAAAAACACAATAGTAACTTAAAAATATCCGCAATGTTCTAAAATACCACATTAACAATGTTAATATATTTTAAACATGTATATATGCATATCACAGGCATTCTTTGTATATATGAAATATTAGATATATTTAAAATTGGGATACAGTGAAGAAATAGCATAGTCTATGAAGCAATGGGTTACCATTGGTGTTTAAGATAATTTAATTAGAATGCCACATATCTTGTTCAACTGTGACTGATAGTGAAAATTATCTCTTTAAAAATATTTTGGCAGGATTCTCAGATATGCAACAGAGTCTATTTATAAAAGAATAACTCTATGAAAATAATCTATGTAATCATTAATCTTCATAATATAGCTAGGAAGTTTAGGTTTTTACTTGCAAATCAGGCAGTGTCAGAAACTTATAAATAATAATATACAACTAACCACAATAGTCTAAATATACTTTACTTTTCTTGTAAAACAATAAACTTATAGAAAAATGTACTTTAGGTTTCATTTTCTGAACCTTTTAAAGTGTACAGTTATGAAATTTTAATGTAAGAAATGAAAATTTTGTATGTATTCTGATTATGTCTTTGAAGAACTATAAACATAAAGTAAACAATACCCATTTCTTCAATAATTTCCAATCAGCTAATAAAATTTTAAAATAAGTTATAATAAAACTGAATTAAATATATTGATTTTTAGACATAAAGAGAATAACCTTTTAAAATGCCTTCAGCAGGTATTCTAAGTAATTCATAAGCTAAATTCCTCATATTACTTTAAAATTACATATAAAGATTGTCCTGGTTCCTTGGTTTAAAATGCCCTACTTTTAATCCCAATAGCCTCAGATCCAATTTTCAGGTCACCTAGAATGTCTGATTCAGGAAAGATTAAAAATCCTAAGAATATCGTAAAAATAGTATTTGATATGAATGAAAGACTATTCTGGATAGGCTTGTGTACAGTTAATACTACATGAGCCATGGGAAGATAGACTCTGCCCATTCTAGTCTAATTTGTATCTCCATTTTAGAACTTTATATCCATTTAACCACAGTTTGAATCTTATCTCTTTAATAACCCACTTTATATATGACTAAATATTATATGTTGATCATTCCCCATTAGACTTTCTGTTAGTTTGTCTTTGGACTACACAAGGCAGTGCTCAAGGCTTACTCCTGTGTTCAAGAATCGCTCTTGCAGGTTCTCTGAGGACCATATGGTGGTACGCCATACAAATTTTCCACATTTTAATGTAGACTGATTACTGAAACGTGTAATCAAAAATAACTTCTGTATTTCATTTAAATATGAATTTTCAAAAACCTCTAAACTATGATTTATATAGCAATGAATTTGAATTAAAATATAAAGAACAGGAGCCGGTGAGGTGGCGCTAGAGGTAAGGTGTCTTCCTTGCAAGCGCTAGCCAAGGAAGGACCGCGGTTCGATCCCCCAGCATCCCATATGGTCCCCCCAAGCCAGGGACAATTTCTGAGCGCTTAGCCAGGAGTAAACCCTGAGCATCAAATGGGTGTGGCCCGAAAAACCAAAATAAATAAATAAATAAATAAATAAAATAAAGAACAGCCTACATTACACCAAAATTCTATTTTTAAAGTAAATCAATGATTTAAAGCATCTAAAGATCAATTGTTAACTGTAAAATGTTTTATAAAAGCCATTGTCAATATAGTTGATGTTAAAAGTTCCTTGAATTAATCATAAAAATTTAAAAATAAATTTCAGGATCCTTATTATTTCTAAAATTCTGACAATTTTGCTTTTGACAAGTTACAAATGTAAGCTATCTCTCAACACAGGGCTGTGTACATGGGTACAGATCTGCATGCCAGAAGAGTGTGTTCAATCCCTACCTCCAAATTGTTCCCTGAGCAACTTCAGGAACAACCCCTAAGGACTGATCTGGGGGGGCTGGCGCCCTAAGAACCTCAGGGTGGGTCCAAAAACATTTCAAAATGATAAGAGTAAAGCCACAAAAATCTGTTCAATATCTTAGAAACACTTTAGTTTCTCTAAAGTATGTATGTTAATTAAGTTATAAAAGATTGTATTAAATCCAAGCATGAATATAAGGGCTATGTTATCAATATGCTCCTTCATGTTTTTAAATTAAAATTCATATTTAGATAATAGTCCACAAATTGTTTAATTAGTTTGCATTTAATATAATATAAAGGCAACAAATTGTTAGGAAGCATTCACTTTATAATGTACAGGAAGTTAGTCATCAAAATAAATACTGATTTTTGAAGAATATTTTTGTTTTCTTTAATAAATATCTCACAAAATAATAAACGGAACAGTTAAATATGGAACTTAAACAAATGAACTCTGAGAAATTCACAGAAACTATTTTAGACATTTTATGTAGAAAAGAACAAAGAGCAATAGCAACAGTTTTTCTATATAATTATCCTGGAAAATTAAAACAGTATTTACAGTTTCCTATATTGTAAATGAGTTTTTATTTTCTAAGTGTTTAATAGTAGAAAGGCCTAATTTCAACTAGGTTGTAAGAAAAGATTTTTGGAGTCACCAGGTGTGGCCCAAAAAAGGCAGAAAAAAAAGAGAAAATTAGCAAGCTCAGAAAAAAAAAAACAGGACTTTTTAATACATAAAATTCAGAGAGAGTCTTTTGGAGTTAAAGGAAATATTGAATTAAACCTCAAACTACACATGGAAGCTTTTCTGTGTATTTAAGATTTCAATATTTGGTTTTCAATGTTTCAAAGCAAAACATGTGAGAATATTTCTCTAGGCAAATCAGAATTCACTGTGTAAGAAATTGAAGAAATCTTATACCTGAGGGAAACTGTGTACATTTATTATTTAAAATCCAGTTCTACTTTTTTTCATCAAATATTTTTTTACCCAATTTTATAAAGATTACTCTCTTCTTGCTCTGCACTTATTTGTGAATTACTTATAATACCTCTAATTTTATTATATTGTTAAGAGAAATGACTACTTCTCTTTACAGATGGTACCAGAAAATGCACGGTTTGTCCAGAGTGAAATGAATTGTGTGGGAATCAATAGGATTAATTAAGCCTCCCAAAACTCACCAGCCCAAACCTTTGTTTCTTATTCCTGCATCAGAACTTCACCTTGCAAATTGATACTTTTATGACCATTTAAAAACCCTTGACAACCTAATAGTTTCTGTATTTGAAGTGAAAATATAAAAATGGTACAGTAGAAACTTCAGATTAAGTTGACACCTATTAGGGCAGGCACCGTGGCAGCTACTTCAGTGCTGTCAAGAAGCACATAGGTACCTGCCTATACTTTCTTATTCTGTTGCTGACAGTATTATAAATGAGATTTGAGTGTTTTCTCTATTGAAGATTTTAAAGTGCGTTTTCTTATTTTCTCATGTAGTTATTCTAACTCCCTTGTGTGAGGAGTGAAATGTTGTGGTGTGTGGCTTACTCCAAGGCTTCAAATAAAACATCGAACAAACTAGAATTAAGTTAAAAAAAGATATAGTAGATTAAATGCAACTTTCCAAACAGATATTGCTAAAAAAGTAAGTCACATTGTTTTTCTCCCCTAAGAATAGTACTACTTTAAATAAGCACTTCCCATTATTTCATCCTTGAGTTGACATCCCACCCTTTGAGTTGAGTGGGAAAAAAAAGCTATTTGTGACTGTTTATTTTTAGCTATTGATCATCTTATTTTTGTTGGAAAGGGAATAAAAATAATGAAAGTTGACTGAAAAATAATTCGAAGTACAGCCTATTTCAAAGCATACTATCAAAATTGTTCAGATGAGATTTCTTGAAAGCCTATTAATAAATGCATACCCTAGATATATGTTTTTATCTACGCTTTGCTTATACTAATAGACCTTTTTACAGATATTAAATTTAACTTGTCTTTAGAAAAAACATATAATTACAAGTGGATGTCACGATTAGTGTCTATAGAACTGCTAAATAGAACTATTAAATGCACACTGTAAAACGACGTACTTTATTTTAAAATGCAGTAAGTATTAATCTAGGCTGAGTGTTTATCAAATATAAAATGACATTTCTTCAATTAACATAGTATGAGTTATTTTCTTATGACTAATGTACATCTTTGAAAAATCTGTAAAACACAGAAAAGTGAATCCAAATTAAGCCAAATCACACATAGTTTTAGTAAAAAAAGAAATACAACTATTTTATTTCATTACTTTATCTGTCATATCCATTCCTATTATTATCCTTCTACAGGATGCAACATATTTCATGAAACCTCATACCATAGGCATGCTATCATATAGCAGTAAGAAACATTTTAAGATAATTATTTATAGACAATGTATAATATCCATAATTAAATTTCCAATAAAAGATGTTTTACTAGCATAATATATTTCTATGATATTGTAGATTATTTTAATATCCACTCTAAAGTTGTTAAATGTTTAAGAAATAATAGTTTTACTTTGACTAAAGAATAAACTGAGACATAAAGTGACAGCCTATCTGGGTTTCTTTACATAAATAAGTTAAAACTGTAACTTTTACAAGGGAGTTTAAATGAAAAATGGATAATAATTCAAACATTGAAGTGCAACATTTTCTTGGAAGAGTACAGAGGAGCATGTGGAAACCATAGGGAACAAATGGGAACACAGGTCAATTTATGTTAATAAGGATATAATCAGCACCTATTACATATGAAAATTAGCAAGACATTGTTCCTGTTTTCAAGTATTTCATAATCTAATGGGAACCACATCAAAGTTATTAAGATATTTCTTTTGCTGTCACACAAATAATAATGAATTACAGATCAAAAAAAAACAAGGGGACAAAAGTGAAATGATGTAATAATATAGTGGTGTACAGAAAAAAATATGGGAAACAAGACAAAGAAAAAATGTTATGTCTAACTTCAACCAGGTTAATAATTACACTGAATATCACTGGTGAAAGGGGAATGTATAGTTGTGAGGAAGAGTAAAAGTTTTGTGAATGAGACGGCATTTTTTAGCATTTTTTAGCATTTTAAAGAAGGGGCATAATTATACCAGACAGAGACAAAAAGAAATATGGGCCATGTTTTAAGGAGGCTCCAGATGCAAAACTGAAAGACTTCAAGATCTATTTTAACAATAAGATATTCATAAAAACTAGAGTACAATTAAGATAAACAGAACTAAAAATAAAGCTGAAATTATGTTGGAATCATACTTATAGCCTTTTGAATTTCAAAGAATCCATTGGAAAATTACAAATAGAGACTAAAGAATGGCTTGGAATGACTATTTAGAATTAGCACTTCTCAAGGGGGATTTATCTATCCCAAGATTTTACAAGTGGTCAAAGGTAAAAATCACATAAATCACATGAATGCAGAGCCTTGACATGAGATTAGAGTGCCAGACAGTGAAAGAGGGTGACTAGAGGAAGGGAACAAGGGAATAAAGAAGAAATGGTCATAAAAAGGCTTAAAAACATTGATGCATTCCACAATAGAGAGGATTATTCACTGATACAAAGATTCCAACGTATTCACTTGCCATTCAAACCTTCAGATGCTACATTGAGAAGAAAGGCTGAGATAAGTTGAAGGATTTAAGATTTATTTTATTATAAATGGTCTGATTTTTTTCATCTTAATTTTTTGTAAATTGTTTTGTTCATGTAAGCACCATGATTACATACATGATTGTAGTTGAGTTTCAGTCATAAAAAGAACACCCCTCTTCACAAGTGCAACCTTCGCACCACCAATGCCCCACAACTCCATCGGAATTCTACATCTTTCGCTCATTAACAATGTCATAATAGTTAGAGTAGTGATGTCTCTAACTAAACTCACAACTCCACCTGGTGAGCTTCACATTGAGGCCAGTCCTAAACCTCATCTGTTATCTCTGAGAATTATTACAGTAATGTCTTTTGTTTTTCTTAAAAGTCATCAATGAGTGAAAGTACTCTGTATATATCTCTCTCTCTGACTTTCTGCACTCAGCATAACGATTCCATGTACATCCATTTATAGGAAAATTTCATGACTTCATCTCTTCTGACGATTGCATAATATTCCATTGTGTATACGTACCACAGTTTTTTTTTAGCTATTCATCTGTTGAAAGACATCTTGGTTGTTTCCAGAGTCTGGCTATTGTAAATAGCACTGCAATGAATATAGGTGTGAGGAAGACAATTTTGTATTGTATTTTTGTGTTACTAGGGTGTATTCCTAGGAGTGGCATAGCTGGATCATATGTAAGCTTACTTTCCAGTCTTTTGAGGAATCTCCATGTTGTTTTCCATAAAGGCAGGACTAGATGTCATTCCCATCAGCAGTGAATGAGAGTTTCTTTCTCTCTACAACCCTGCCAGCACTTATTAATAACACTCATGTTATTCCACTGATCAGAGGGTCTGTCTTTAGTCCAGTACCATGCTGTTTTAATAATTATACCTTTGTCAGAGATAAACAGATGGGAACAGATTAAGCTGAGAATCTTCTGCACCTCAAAAGAAATAGTACCCAGGATAAAAGAGCCACCTACTGAGTGGGATAAACTATTCACCCAATACCCATCAGATAAGGGGCTAATATCCAAAATATACAGGGCACTGACAGAACTTTACAAGAAAAAATCTAATACCATCAAAAAATGGGGAGAAGAAATGAACAGACACTTTGATAAAAAAGAAATACAAATGGCCAAAAGGCACATGAAAAAATGCTCCTCATCACTGATCATCAGGGAGATGCAAATCAAAACAATGATGAGATACCATCTCACACCACAGAGATTGGCACACATCACAAACAATGAGAACAATCGGTGCTGGCGGGGATGTGAAGAGAAAGGAACTCTTATTCACTGCTGGTGGGAATGCCATCTAGTCCAACCTCTATGGAAAGCGATATGGAGATTCCTCCAAACACTGGAAATTGAGCTCCCATTGGACCCAGCTATTCCACTCCTAGGGATATACCCTAGGAACACCAGAATGCAATACAAAAACCCCTTCCTCACACCTATATTCATTACAGCACTATTCACAATAGCCAGGCCCTGGAAACAACCAAGATGCCCCTCAACAGTCGAATGGCTAAAGAAACTGTGGTACATATACACAATGGAATATTATGCAGCCGTCAGGAGAGATGAAGTCATGAAATTTTCCTATACATGGATGTACATGGAGTCTATTATGCTGAGTGAAATAAGTCAGAGGGAAAGAGACACAAAATAATCTCACTCATCTATGGGTTTTAAGAAAAATAAAAGTCATTTTTGCAATAATCCTTTGAGACAATTAGAGGAGGGCTGGAACTTCCGCTCACTTCATGAAGCAAAGAGTGGTGAGTGCATTTATAGAAATAACTACACTGAGAACTACCATAATCATGTGAATGAATGAGGGAACTGGAAAGCCTGTCTAGAGTACAGGTGGGGGTGGGGTGGGATGGAGGGAGATTTGGTGGTAGGTCTGTTGCACTGGTGAAGGGGGGTATTCTTTACATGACTGAAACCTAATCACAATCATATTTGTAATCAAGATGTTTAAGTAAAGAAAAAAAGGGGGAAAATGATAGTTTAGGGAACCTCAAGTGACTGCAGGAAAGGAGGTGAAATGTGTGTGTGTGTGTGTGTGTGTGTGTGTGTGTGTGTGTGTGTAAGAGGTGAACAGATAGATGCCAATGATGCTGAAGAAAGATCTCCCCCCACCTTTTCTTTCTAATTTTAAACATTGTGGTTTACAAAATTGTTCAGAATGCAGTTGTTTTGGACTTCCAATGTTCTAGCACTAATTCCACCACCAAAGCGACTTTTCCTTCATCATTGTCTCCAGTTCTCATCCACTCCCCAAACCTATCCCTTTAGCACGCACAAAATAATTTATTTTATATTGCTTGTTACAACAAAATGGCCCCAAAAGAAAATTTGTGAAAACTGTTATATCTCACAATGGTGTTATTAAAGTCATTGCCTGAGAATTAAAAATAATAATAATAATGATAGCTTTGTAATACTATTTAAAGTTGGGTAATTTGATGCCTCCCATATTCCTTTTCGCAAGGATTGCTCCAGCTATTCATGGGTGTTTTTTATTCCAAATGAATTTCAGGATGTGTGATCCACTTCTTTGAAGAATATCAAAATGCTTTGGTGAGTATTTCCATTTTAATGACGCTAATTCTCCCAATCCATGGGCAGGGTATGTGTCTCTATTTCCTTGTTTCCTCTCTTATTTCTTGAATCAGGCTTTTGTAGTTTTCTTTGTATAGGTCCTTCACCTCTTTAGTTGACTCCATGGTATTTGAGTTTGTGTGGCACTTATATAAAAGGGATTGTTTGTTTAATGTCCATTTCTTCTGTATCATTATTGATGTACAAGATGCCATTGAGTTGTGTGTTAATTTTGTAGCCTGCCTCTTTGCATATTTTCTAGAAGCTTTTGGTGGTCTTTAGGGTTTTCTAAATATAGTATCATGTCATCTACAAACAGTAAAAGCTTTATTTCTTCCTGTCATATCTGGATGCCCTTGATATCTTTTTTCTTGCCTAATCGCTATGGCGAGGATACCCAGCACTATGTTCAATAGGAGTGGTGAGAAAAGGCAGCCTTGTCTCCTACCAGATTTGAGAGGTAAGATTTTTAATTTATCTCCATTGAGGATAATATTTGCCATTGGCTTATGATAGATGGTCTTGATTATAGTGAGAAAATTTCCTCCGATTCCCATCTTGATGAGAGTTTTTTTAATCAAGAATGGGTATTGGACCTTATTCAATGCTTTCTTTGCATCTATCTATTGATATGATTATATGGTTTTTTATTTTTCTTTTTGTTGATATGGTATATTATGTTGATTGATTTATGTATATTAAACCATCCTTGCATTCCTGGAATGAATACTACTTGGTCCGGGTCTTGATTGGGCAGGGATCCTATTTGCCAGAATTTTGCTGAGGATTTTTGCATTTGTGTTCATCAGGGATATCGGTCTGCAGTTTTCTTATTTTGCAGCATCTCTCATTGGTTTTGGTATCAAGGTGATATTAGCTTCATAAAAACTGTTTGGGAGTGTTACTGACTTTTCAATTTTATGAAAGAGCCTGAAAAGGATTGCTAGTAGGTCTACTGGAAAGTTTTGAAAAAATCATTAGTGCATCCATCAAGGCCTGGGCTTTTGGTTTTGGGAAGACTTTTGATTACCATTTAATTTCCTCAGTAGTGTAGGTTATGTTTAGATAAGCTAGATCATCCAGGTTTGACTGTGGGAGATATAAGAGTCGAAGAATTTATCAATTTCTTCCAGATTCTCATGTTTAATGGCATAGAGTTTCTCAAAGTAGTTTCTGATTACACTTTGAATCTCTGCAATATCTGTAGTGATCTCCCCTTTTCATTTAAAATCCTTTTTATTAGGGATAACCCTCTGTTTCTTTGTGAATTTTGCTAGTGTTTAATCAATCTTGTTTATTTTTTCAAAGATTTTGCTTTTGCTTTTTTTGATCTTTCAGACTTTTTATTGATTTCCACTTCATTGATTTCTGCTCTAAGCTTTGTTATTTCCTTCTGCCTACCTATTTTTGGTTCTTTTTGTTGAACAATTCCTAATTTTATAAGCTGTGTTATTAAGCTTTTTATATATACCCCTTCATCCTTTCTGATTCTGATGTGTGCTTCCAAAGCAATAAATTTTCCTCTAGAACTGTTTTTGTTGTGTCCTATAAATTCTGGTTCGTCTTTTCTTTTTTTTTTTTTTTAACAATTTTTTGGTGGGGGCAACACCCGATGAAACTCAGGGATTACTCCTGGTTATGCACTCCTGGCTTGAGGGACCTTAAGGCCTGTTGGAGAATCAAACCACAGTCGGTCCTAGGCTACCACGGGCAAGGCAGATGCCTTACTGCTTGCACCACTGGTCTGGCCCCACAATTTGTGTTAATTGTCACTTATTTCCAGGAATATATTGATTTCCTCTTTGATTTCATCCTTGATCATCTGGTTATTCATTAACGATCTGTTTAATTTTCAGGTGTTGAAGTTTTTCTTCTGTGTCCTTTTGTATTTCACTTCTAAGCAGTGTATTCTGATCTGAGTAGGTTGTCCTTATGATTTCTATCCTCTTCACTTTATGGAAATATATTTTATGGGCAAGCATGTGGTCTATCCTGGAGAATAACCTATGTGCATTGGAGAAGAATATGTATCCAAGTTTCTGGGGATGGAGTACCCTATATATACTTACTAGTCCGCTTTCTTCCATTTCCCTTTTCAAGCTAGTATATTCTTATTGGGTTTCAGCTTGATTGCCCAATCAAGATGTGACAGGGCAGTGTTGAAGTCTTTCACTAAAAATGTGTTGTCACTGATGTCTTCTTTCAGATTTGTCAACAACTGTATTAAATATTTTGCTGGTTCCTCATTGAGTATGTGTATGTTTTACAGTTATGTTTTATGTATTCCTTGATTAGTACAAAATGTCTATCTTTGTTCCTTATAGCTTTTATGCATCTAAAGTTTATGTCATTTGATACCAATTTGGCTACTCCAGCTTTTTTAAGAGAGTTGTTTGCTTGGATGTTTTTCCTCCAACCTTTGAATTTGAGTCTATGTCTGTTCTGAATATTCAAATGTGTTTCTTGTAGGCAGAATGTTGGATTTAGCTTTTTGATCCATTTTGCCACTCTGTGTCTCTTAACAGGTGCAGTTAGTCCACTGACATTGAGAGAGATAATCATCATGGGATTTTGTGTCATCTTTGTGTAGAAGTTTGGTGTGTCTGTTGGTCTATCTTGTCTTAAAGTAGACTTTTCTGTTTTTCTTTTAAGGCTGGTTTTGATTATATAATGTTTCTGATGTGTTGTTTATCTGTGAAGCTATGTATACTTCCTTCAAATCTGAAAGTGAGTCTGGCTGGGTGCAGCATTCTAGGCAAAGCATTTATTTCATTGAATTTTGTCACTATATACTACTTTTGCCTTCCAGCCTTGAGCGTTTCTTGTGACAGGTCTGCTGTAAATCTTAAGGATGCCCCTTTGAATGTAATTTCTGTTTTTCATCTTGCTGCTTTCAGTATTCAACCCCTATCTGTTTTATTCACCATTGTGACTAGTATGTGTCTTGGGTTATTCTTTGGGTCTCTTCTAGCTGGTACTTTTCAGGCATTCAGAATTTGGTTGTATGCATATTTAGCTGTGAAAATTTCTCTGCAATGATGTCCTTGACTATTGATTCTTCCTGGGATTCTCCTTCTGGGGATATTCTTCATGGGTCTCTGGGACTCATATGATTCTTATGTTGTTTCTGTTGAGTTTATTGAAGACTTCTATTTTCATCTGTTCACATTCTTTGAGTAATTTTTTCATTGTCTGATCATTTTCTTTAAGGTTCTTTTCCAAACTCTTCTGTTGTATGGAGTTATTATGCATCTCATCTTCAAGTTCACTTATTCTGTCCTCAACTGCATTTTCATTTCGTCTACTGAGATTTTCAGATTTGTTATTTTAGTTTGGAGTTTTGTGATTTCTATCTTTATAACCTCTTGATTCTTATTTGTGTTCCATTCAACTCAATCTATGTTTCTTTGAGTTCTATGAACATCCTCCATATTTCTTCTCTAAACTCCTCTGAGAGGCTAACTAGTTGATTGGCTCTTCTCGGGTCATCAGAGCTTCCATCTTCATGATCTATTCATGGAATCTGCCTGCATTGTTTCACCATTGTGTCACTTGTAGTGTGGTTTTTTTCTATGCGTAATGGTGGATTTCATTGGCTAGAAGATGGCACCACCCTTTTTGGGCAAGGACAGTCAACCTTGCTGGTATTAATTTTGCTGTGGTCTTCCTCTATAGCTTCAAGCAGGAAATCAGGAAGCCAAATGTGGAGCAATGAAGAAGACCTTTATAAGCCCATGCTGGAGTCTTATACCACCTTTATGGGCAGGGTCAGCCTACCTTGATGGGATTAAGTTCACTGTGGTCTTCCTCTGCAGCCTCAAGTAGCAAATCAGGAAGCCCTAATTCTTATAGCTATAAAGAAAATATCTATTTAAATAAATAAACTAGATTAACAAATTAGATGTAGTACAAGTTGGCATGGGGTAAGTAGGCAAAACCAAGGAATCAAACTATAAATGTTTTTGGTAAGAAACATTTTAAAGGGGACATATGGAATGATTGATATGTGTGATAAAAAATTGAGAGTTAGGGAAAATAACTATAACAAATATGAGCCACTGAACTTTATATAACAAAAATCAATAATGTTTAGAGCAAAATGTTGTAAGGAAGGCATCCTCTTAGAAACAGAATATAGGGGGGGCAGAGTGGTGGCACAAGTGGTAAGGCATCTGCCTTGCATGCACGACCCTAGGACGAACCACAGTGTGATCCTCCCAGTGTCCTATATGGTCCCCCAAGCCAGGAACGATTTCTGAGCACATAGCCAGGAGTAACCACTGAGCATCACTGGGTGTGGCCCAAAAACCAATCCCCCCCAAAAAACCAACCCCCCTCACAAAAACAGCATATATGGGTGAAAGTTAGAGAAATTTCTAAGTTCCCAGTATATGCATAGTATTTCAGTTTCTTGGAGTAATTTCAGTAATTTCATATTTCTATTCTACCTAATGTTTCCTGACAAATACCAAAACTTGAACCCATTACTGACTTGAAATTATATTTCAAAATAGAATATATAACAAAGAGCATACTGATATAAAGTCCCAATCAGAGAGGGAACAAGTTTTTGAGGGAAATATCAGAATGGGATATATTTTCTATGATACAGTTATCAACAACAGGTTGTTCATACATCTTGGGGATAAAACAAAAACTGAATCACTGGTTTCATAGATGGTAAATTCTTTAAATAGTGAACTTGGGGGTTTAGTCATATTTGACATATTTGACACTAATGGCAATTCCACCTCTGCACATGTCTCTAAGGAGATCTTAATTAATGAAAGTCATTTCAGCCATTCTTCTCAGTTTAGCCTAAAGTTTAGGCTAATAAATGCATGCTCTGGAAACTGAATTCTAAAATAGCATGCTCTCTATTTATGACCTTCCTTCATACCTAACAGTTTCAAAAAAGGTAACCTTTTCATCAAGTCACGTTATTTACCCTCCTTTTGATGTAATATAAGGAATACATACATTAAGTTTAGGAAAGGTCACTGAGTAAATACAGACTATAAGGAAAATGACCCATATATCACATTAGTACTTTTTATTCCCTGGTGTCCTAGAATGATGTGAGAACCAAAATCCCCTGGAATAGCCATAGATATACTGTTATATGGGGGAACCCCACTGGATGTTTGGGAGGGTATTGCCAGAACCTGCACTTTAACAGATGCATTATGGTGCTGCTATATAGACACACTGGACTAGTGATGCCCTAAAATTTAAGTCAGAAAAGAGATTTCTGTCCGTGGAACAAATTGAACCTACTGTCAGTTTTTGTGAAGCAAATTGTAGTAATACATAGCCTCACACTCTACACTCACAGTGTCTATTGCTGCTTTGTATAAGGTGAACAGCTACAATAGTGAATCTTTAACAAGAGTTTACAATGCTTTAAGTACTATCTGGCCCTTTGCAGAAAAAGTTTGATAATCTCTGTCCTTAAATGCCACTATTCTCCCTATAGTCCAGTTAAGTCTTTGAAAATGAGAAATGATATTTAATGATATCAAATATAAAAATACTCAGTGAGACTGTTAGGGCACTTCAGTATCACTGGACATAGAGCTGTAACACATGTCTTGATTGCAGGAGGCCTAGGTGCAATTCCTAACACCATATGGTTCCATGAACACAGCTAGAAGTGATCTGTGAGCATCAAGGCAAGAGCAGTTCTAGTCAAGTGGTGCTAAACTCAAATCCAAACTAATAAAATAAAATGTTTACCATCTCCTGTATATATGAGACAACAAACAGTAAATTACCGACTTTCTCACTGCCATGATTTCAAAATACAAAGTCACAAAGCTACTTTCTCTTCTATTATATATATATATATATATATATATATATATATATATATATATATATATATTTGTTTTGGGGGCCACATTTGGCAGTCCTCAGAGACTACTCTTCATTTAGTGTTAGGAAGTCAGGGGTATTCCCAGTGGTGCTAGCAAAATGTGCAGCACTGGGGATTAAACCAGAACTTTCACATGGAAATCATTCATTAAAACCTTTGGGCCTATCTTCCTTACCCATAATGAAACAAAAATTAATTCCTAGAGAAACAGTACAAATAAGTACACAGTAAAAATGTAGAGCAAGTATTAGAGAGAGCACAAAGATTAAGATGTTTGCCTTGGATGTAGTCATCCTTGGATCCCCAATACTGAATATGGTCTCCCAAGTACTACCAGGAATAATTCCGGAGCACAGAGTAGTCCTGAGTACCAGCAGGCATGACCCCCCCTCCAAAAAAAAAACAAAGAAAATAGAACTAGACACACAGATATATACATATACATAGAGGAAAAAGAAAATATACTGATTCATTTAAGTATATTAATGGACGTTCTTTGAGAAACTATAGTCAAATTTATTAGCAATTACTAACTTTTTCTGGTAAAAAAGAACAAGGAGTGCAAGATTCAGTCAACTTCACAAATAAACCGTATCGTTCTATTTTATTTCTCTGCTTTCTCAAGTTACGCGTTCTTGTGCAGGTTGGCAGAAAATGGCACTCTGAGAAAGCAGTGGCAGTCATAGGCTGGCAGCAGCTTACACCAAGGACTGATTGCAAGCCTCAAACCAATCACAGGTGCTTTCCTATTAGCTTCCTGTATGCTTACACAGGACATGCTCTAGTTAACTGACTTCTCTCCCACTTTCCTTCTACTAATTCAGATTTAATTAGGGCATTATATTAAATGCTGTACTACTAAAGGAATTTGATTTGGTTATTCCTGGTTTAGATAAAGGCCAAAGTAAAAAATCAGGTGATGTGAATAGTCTGGGATAAGGGGCTATTATATGTGTACATGCATACACATGGGATTACAAGTTTATAGAGCAAAGAACTCAGATTATTTCCTAAATGGGACACTTTAGTTTTGTGAAAGTCAGTAAGATTAGTTATTCCTATAACAATAGAAGTACGAGATTAACAGATGAGTCTAATTTATTGTAATGATGAATAAAGGGGTACAGGTTAATCTTAATATTGTCTGACAAAGCATTTGTTTACTTACTGGACTGTATGAAGACTTTTTGTTTCTTTTTGCTTTCTTTTGGTTCTTGGGCCACACCCAGAGGTGCTCAGGGGTACTTCTGGCTCTCAGCTCAGGGATGGATCACTTGGGCCAGGGAGTCACGGGACCATATGGGGTACCAGGATTGAACCTGGATCTACAGTATGCCAGGCAAGTATCATACACACTGCAATATCTCTCCCAACACTGTATCACTACATTTTCAATGAATAATTACATATTTTATTTCTTTCGAATAGTCATTTTTGAATGAGAAAACCCCTAGACTGCAACTTATAAATTCTTTATAGAATACTTTTCATCAGAATATGAAAAAGTTAATATAGTCAAAGAAGTAAAATGTGTCAGTTTTTACCTGTTGCACAATCGTAGTTAGTTCCAAGCAGAGTTGTATGACATTATTCCTAGTAACTGAATAGTCTGTGACAGCAGCAAATGGTGATCTAGGAAAGGAAAAGGAAATTTTGATTAATAGGAATAACTTTTACAACAAATCCTAAAATAAGATTTTGAATAATATTAAATGAGTCATTATAAATATTATGTAGTGATACAAACATTCAGGAATAATGTATGGCAGTGAGGGAAAGGCTTGAAACATAAATTCAAGAAACAATATTTGCTTTCCATCAAATTCCTTTTTTCTATTTCTTAGTATTTAGTTGTTTGGTATTTATTACAAGGTCTCAAGACTGCATAAAAATAATCCTTTTAAAAATAGAGAACATTTTTATCATTTTTAAAATAAAGCTAAGATTTTACATCTAGTGTTTTGTTGAAATATTCAGTTAATGGCCAACAGACTTACTAATACCACTTACTATTCTAAATGCTTTACAAGAACTAAAGTATTTTCAAAATTGTATGAGATAGGTACTATCATTATTCCCATTATATACTATCATTATTCCCCTTTTACAGATGAAAAACACTTAGTATAAATAAGTGAACTGATATCTAGTAAAAATGGAATTCACACCCTGGAAATTTAACTCCAGATCTCAATTCCCACATGGAATTACACACACACCAATATACTTATTCGATGGACTTATCTAGGCTTAATCTTAGAATAATAATGGTACTTTGTTGAATGGTGGGTTGTGTGTTCCACAATCCCCAGAGAGGGGAAGGGATTCCCATGCCCTCTGTCTAGGTAGGACAAGTGACACAGATCCAGTAGCAATTCCGACACAGGAAATAATCCACACACAACTGGGAAGGAATAGCAGGCCCAAAACTCAAACTGCAAGCTATTCACCCACAAGCCAGTAGTTCCACCACATAGAACCATAAGCCAAGACGTCAGCCGCTCCTCCAGGCTGCCTGAGTAGCCTATATTGTAAAAAACAAAGCCCACCCCCTAGAGGAGGTGAAAAAGCCAGATAATGAGGCAATAGGGAAACATCTTTTTAACACGAAAACCAAAGGAACCAACTGAGAGACATCTAATTAGAAGGCAATATGAGGACCAATCCAAAGGCCTCTACCAACAGTTATTCTGTTACTTTGCAGCCTTTTAAATATAATTTTGTATAAAAATAACTAATAAATTGATTATATTTTTCAAAACTATTATGAACACATAGTAGTAGTCTTTAATAGAAAGTATTTTGCCACCAAGTCAATTCTTTAGTTTTCCATTACTTATTTTCCCTCTGTGAAAGCCAATCAGGTTTTTGTGAGGTCAAAATAGGCAGGCAAAAAAGAACTACTTTCAGCAATTTACTTGAAATGCTGAAGCTTGTTCATGTTGCAGATATAGTCTATCCTGGTGAAAATAGAAAATAAATAAAAAGGTAATCTGATACTGGGTGAAACATTCCTAAAATGACAATTATATCTTGGTAATGGTATTCAACCCTACTAATCCTCACTATATTTCTGTCTATTAGTCTTATAAACATTCAAGACTGGAGGTGAAGTATTTAACTATCAGTTTTCATTTTATTTGTATTTTCTCTTAGCCTTATCAGTTTTTGCTTTATGTGCTTAGACACCTACATTACATCTTTGGAACTATTAAAAATTAGAGATGTAATTACAGCATAATTCTCAATTTAAACATCAAAATACACAAAAGGCAAAAACTATTAAATACCTGAATATTAGCCAACTGAACACTAAAGCTTATTTATCCCTTTCCTGTCATTCAAATTTCAAGGAGATAAACCTCTACAAGAAGAATCTAAACATACGAGGTTCCTAGATCTAGTTCTGCCTTGCAGGAGGGAGGCCAAGAATTCAAGACAGGGGTTGTCCCATGTCAGGCTGTGAACTGCACTGAATGCCATGCAGAAGGATTACCACTGGAATTGGCATGGTAACAAAGTGTGTACAATCACTAGGGAGTTTGCACTAACAGACAAGTGCATGATTGATACTCTGACATTATAATAATAACAATGAAGAGAATGGAAGGGAATATTGCATACAGCTGAAAACAAATGAATGGACAATATCACGAGCAATTTTATCATGTATTGAATTTGCCTAACGAGAAATCATATAAAGTTATACTTAAACCATACTTATTTTTTGGTCAAATCCAGCAGTGCTCAGAAGTTACTCCTGGCTCTTTGCTCAGAAATCACTCCTGGCAGGCTTGGAGGACCATATGGGATTTGAACCATCATCCTTCTGCATGCAAGGCAAACACACTACCTTCATGCTATCTCTCCGGCCCCACTTAAACCATTCTTAACCAACTATAGGAATATTTGGTATGACAATTTCAGTTATATATCCATATAATTTAAAGAAGACCTACAGACAAGGCTCTAATCTTTGAGGGTGGCCAAGGATGATCATTCAATTAAAAATAATTTGAGTTCAAAAATGGCTGTGTGGTTCAGAGGGTAAGGCACTTGCCTTGCCTTGTATGAGATAACCTGAGTTCAATCCCTGGTACCACACATATTCCCTGGATTCGTGCTAGAGTGATTCCTGAGCACAGAAGGGTAAGGCACTTGCCTTGCCTTGTATGAGATAACCTTAGTTCAATCCCTGGTACCACGCATATTCCCTGGATTCGTGCTAGAGTGATTCCTGAGCACAGAGCCAGGAGTTAGACCTGAGGACAGCTGTGGGTAGCCCCAAGGCAAAAACTGAAAAGAAATCCATGTTTATATTATAATTGAACACAATAATCTAAAAAAACTTAAGAGAACAATTTGGTTTTAAGTCTAAAGACATTATATAGAATATCTAACCTGGAGATTTCAGACTACATACAAAAAGAAAACGGTCAGTCAAAATAAAGGAAATTAAATTCATAACAGGAAATAATTCTGACACTAGAAACAATCCTTGGTTCATCAAGAATTGGCTATTATAGGGTGTATGTATTTGAATCTTAAAAGTTAGCAGCTATCTTCTTAAATTATTAAATGTATAGATTAATGCTTTACTTTCACTCTAGTGCAAAGGTTTTGGCCTTTAAAAAATTATTCTTAAAGAATTATTATTGGGGCTGGAGAGAGAGTACAGTGGGCAACATGTTTGTGTTGCACATATTCAGCACAGGTTTAATCTCCAGCACCTCAAATGGCTCCCTGTAGGCTCTACCAGGAGTGGACTCTGAACTCAGAGCCTGGAGTAAATCCTTAGCACAGCTCAATGTGGACCCCAAATAAACAAAGATTTGTCTTTTTTTATTCTTTTATTGACTTTTGCAAATATTCTTTTCTTAATGTTTATTTAAGCACCATTATTACAAAATTGTTCATACATGAGTTTCAGTTATAGAATTTGAATCACTCTTCACCAGTGCACTTTTCCCACCACCAATGTCCCTGGTTCTCCTCCCATTTATCTCCCCAGCCTGTCTCCGGGTCCAGAATTCTCTCTCTCCTCTCCCTCTTTCTCCCTCTTTCAGCATTTCATTTAACAGTTCAAAATCATAAACAAATAAAAACTAATAAAAAAAACATTTTAAAACAACTAAGAAATAATGTCTTGAAGGCCTTACTACTTATCATTTGGCATTGCTGAACCTGGGGGTAGCCAGTAAATGCTATCAATGTTAACATCACTACTTTTTTCTACAAAGAGGCCAAGTGAGACTGGGAGTACACAAGGAAAAATAGTCCAAACCAGGGGTCTCAAACTCGTGGCCCGCAGGCCTTTTGTGGCCCTCCGGTCAACATTTTGTGGCCCTGCCCTAGAGGAATCTTTTTTTGTTTTGTTTTGTTTTAGTAGTTTGGGTCACACCCCCCAATGTTCAAGGCTTACTACTGACTTTGCACTCAAGGATCATCCCGACTTTGCCACCTGTGGCCCCCAGGTAAATTGAATTTGAGACCCCTGGTCCAAACTGTAATGAGCCACATTATCTCAAAGTGTTTCAGAGGGTTCTCTTTGTTCTGTATTTTCCCCCTGGTTTAGTTTTTGTTCTATTGTTTCATAGCTTGGAAGAAAAAATTAATTCAATTATTATTTAGATAAGATTAAAGATGTCAAAAATTTCTTTTTCAAAGAAAATACTTATTTCTATGGAACCCTAATATTTATATATTATACTTTCAAAAATTAAATATTAAATATTGAGGATTCTTTTGTTCCCTCCCTCCAATGATTCTTAATGATATGAAAAAAAATTCTCTATGATCCCCTTCAAAATAGGGTTGACTTGAAAAGTAGTTTAGAAATAATCAGAAATATTTAATTAAAAAGTAATGCTAAGGACAATTTTCCGCATTTTTTTGTGATCTGTTCACTAAGGATTTCTGGTAGAAAAGTCTCTCTGTTCAGAGTTCATCTTAGAACAAAATTACGGGGATTGTTGGACTTGTTCCCTTTGCCCCCATATGCACCAATAATACCTGTGGTATTGTTTCTTTATTTGCATAGGCACATTAAAATGGGAAATATTACACATGCAAACAAGTTCTTATCTAATAGAAATAGAAACACACAAATTTTGTAATGCAGTGAGGCCTTACACCCTGAACATTGTCATAATGACTTGGCTTAGGCCTCAAAAGAACGGGCATTGTCCATTCATACCTGAATCATGGATACCGTCTATGGCAACAACCACAGTTGTCTATAACATCACCAGGAAGCAAGCCTCTACCAGGAAAGACCCTACCACTGCCCTGGCATCAACTTACACCAAAGAAGGTCCTTTTAACACCCAGAGGACTTAGCAACAGCAACAACCTGCTTTCAGGGGAGGGCTCTGTGCATTGCCCTCTAATGGTGAAGTGAAACCAGAGAATGCTCCACATCATTTTGACTTAAATATAGGATATGCACAGAAACCAGGATCTCTACAGAAACTTGACACCAACAACAGAGATTGTGTGAAAAACTTTTACTGGAACCACAGGTAATGGTTCAGGGACAACGGAGTATGCCTGGAGACTAGAGTTGGTCTTATGCCAGAATACTCCAGGGGTAAGGTCTCTCTGTATTTAGGCCAAAGCTTTTCCTTTATATTTTTCCCATATTTTGCTGGGCCTATGCAAACAATTGCCACTCACATACTTTTTTACTTTATTTCTTTAACTTTTATCCTTAAAAAAAGAGCTTACTAAACCTTCTGTTATTGCTTTAATGAGTTCATTGCTGATACAATAATTTTCACAAATATACTTGCTACTGAACTTTTTTCTTCATTCCTTTCTCTTCCATTTTTTAGCTTTTCTTTCTATTTTCCATTTTTAATAATTTTGCTTTTGTCATCTTGAAACAAGTATATTATGATCAGTTATGTCAACTATGTGATGGATTTTCTTTAAATAATTATACAAATAAGTAAAAGTAAGCATTAAAGAAACTATGCATGTTCATTTCATCAAATGAATATGTTATAAATTAAAATCTGAATAATTTTAATGATATTGTATATGACACAACTGTGATCTGTTAACCTTCAAGAATAAATTGATTTGGCAAAGCCACATAAGACTGTAAGAAAGACAAGGTGTGAAAAAACAACAGGAAGTAGGTTAAAAATAGACAAGTAAACCATGAACTGAAAACAAACAGTAAAGCTACCAACTGTGATTCAGCTCAGAAGACTTTCATCTGGAAAAATCTGCTGTTTCATTCAAGTCAATAATTTAAATGGGAGAATAGAAACTCTGCTAACATTAGATCATATTCAAGAATGTAAGGATTTATTCAAGAAAAGCATATTTGAATAAACTCCACACATATTCTTTCCTCTAGCATTTTATTAAGCCTTAAACATTAAAAAAGTATGAATGATATTAAAAACACCTCATCGTTGTCTTCGAAATAGAATGCAAACTAAACTTTATAGAATTAAAATGTCATAAAAAGTTGAAATATAAAGATCAAAAACAGAAGAAAGGTAGACTTGTTTAGTATTTTAGGAGAAATATCAAAGTGTAGATAGATCTCTTCATATATACTGCATTCTTAACACTCACTTTCTCAAATGCCTTAGAATTATTCAGTTTTCAAAAGAAGATGTAGAATGACAAAGGAACATGATAAAGGAGAAACAAAGGCTTTGGCGTAAGGTAAAAATAGATTCAAATTATAATTTCATCTTAGATGAATTACTTCAGGAAAGTTACTTAATGTCTCATGTAAAAATGAGGATAATAACTGTTTGAGAATTCAATGACTTGATAAATGGAAGGCACCTATTTCAGTAAGTTAGAAATACTTAAATTTTGTATGCATTCTTTCTTTTACTTTTCTCCTCTTTATGTGACACAAAATAAATAAATAAGTTAGTTTTGTGCTTTTAAGTCTTTAGTAACATACAAAAAATTTAATGTCATAAATTTTATCACTTTTTTAAACAAGAAATTAAGCTACCAATATTGCATACAAATAAGCAGATTTAACTGTGTATTCTTCAGCTAAATAAGTACTGCACAGCAAAGAAATAAATTAAGATTAAAGATTCGGTGTTTGGCAATAAATAATTGCAACAGTCATTTCAAATACTCCACGTCTGCACATAAAATTAAATCATAAGAATTTTTGGTAAATGAAATTATATGGGATTTTAATGACTAATTACTTAGGCTATAAATTCTTAAACTGTAAGCATAAAGGAAAAACAAAATATTCTTAACTTAAAGAAACTAAAAGCAATTAGTTCTGTTTTAAAACTTAAAATGAAGCTAACAAAAATAATAAATTTAGAGAATAACTAGGGACTTAGATTATGATTTTACTTGTCACTATCAGTTTTGTTGGTATTTATTCTGTATATATTATAAAAGGGAAATAGATACATTACACATATGGCATTGGTGAATAAAAGCAACAAGTTACAGAATATTGAGTCAGAAGATAACTTTAAGAAAAAAATCCAACCCCATCAGAAAATGGGGAGAAGAGATGAAAAGAAACTTCTTCAAAGAAGAAACACAAATGGACAAAAGTCATATAAAACTGCTCTTTATCACTAATTATCAGAAAAATACAAAGTAAAACTATGCGATATCACCTCAAGAACTGTCATATATCAAAAAGAACAATAATGAGTGTTGGTGTGGATGCAGAGAAAAAGAGACTTTCATTAATGGTTGCTGGGAATGTCAACTGATCCAATCTTTATGTAGAGTGATATAGACACTACTCAAAAAACGAATAACACCTGGAATTAATCATCAATACAACCAAGAAAACTTTCTTCTTAAAATGCACCCCAACAGCTCAAAAACACAATATAGAAAAAATATTTGTACCTCTATATGTTCATTGCATCTGCCACACTATTCACAATAGACAAAACCTAAAATTAAACCATTTACGCAAGGGCAAATGATTGAATAAAGAAACTACGTTACATATACACAATGGAATACTACAAAAGATGAAGTCCTGCAATTTGTTGTTGCTGCTGTGTTGCTGCTGCTGCTATTGCTGCTGCTGCTGCTGCTGCTGCTACTACTACTACTATGTCTACTATGTCTACTACTTCTACTACTACGTCTTCTAGTACTACTACAGGTTTGGAGAGTAACATGATGAGCAAAGTTAGTCAGAGAAAGTTAGACAGATCTCTCTCATATGCATATATAAATAACTGAGGAAAAACAAATGCTCAAAGGCAATAAAAACGAAGAGTATGAGAAGTAGTTTTCAGCTTAATATAGACCCATCTATTTATCTCCGCTTCCACATGGAGAGTGCTGTTTCCTCCTTGAAGATGCCTTTAGTCTCAATGTCATGGAGCGTTTTACGTATATGTTGTTCTATATACCTTGTGGTTTTGAGTCTGATATCAAGGTCTTTAATCCATTTGGATTTGATCTTTGTTCATGGTGTTAGATGGAGGTTCGAGTTCGCTTTATTGAATATGGCTGACCAGTTTTCCCAGCACCATATATTGGAGAGGCTTTCCTTGCTCCATTTTCATGTATTGCCCCTTGATCACAGATTAATTGAGCTGAGAAGCTTCTGCACCTCAAAGGAAATAGTGACTAGGGTACAAAAGCCACCCACAGAATGGGAGAAACAGTTCACCCAATACCCATCAGATAAGGGGATAATATCTAAGATATACAATGTACTGACAGAACTTAACAAGAAAAAGCATCTAACCTCATCAAAAATGGGGAGAAGAAATGAACAGACACTTCCTCAAAGAAGAAATACAAATGGCCTAAAGATACATGGAAAAATGCTCCACATCACTAATCATCAGGGAGATGCAAATGAAAACAATGAGGTACATCTCATACCTCAGAGACTAGCACACATCACAAAGAATAAGAATAATCAATGATGGCAGGGATGTGAGGAGAAAGAAACTCTCATTCACTGCTAGTGGGAATGCCTTCTAGTCCAGCCTTTATGGAAAACAAGATTCCTCAAAAAACTGGAAATTAAGCTCCCATATGAACCAGATATACCACTCCTAGGGTATACCTTAGGAACACAAAAACGCAATACAAAAATGCCATACTCACACCTATATTCATAGAAGCACTATTTAAAATAGCCAGAATCTGGAAACAACCCAGATGCCCAACAACAAATGAGTGGCTAAAGAAACTGTAATACATATACACAATGGAATACTATGCAGCCATCAGAAAAATGAAGTCACAAAATTTTCCTATAGATGGATGGACATGAAAACTCTTATGCTGAGAGAAATAAGTCAGAGGGAGAGATATAGACACAGAATAGTCTCACTAATCTATGTATATTTTGGGGGGGGCACTCCCGGTGACGCTCAAGGGTAACTCCTGGTTATGTGCTCAGAAATCGTTCATGGCTTGGGGACCATAAGAGATGCTGGGGATTGAACCATAGTCCAACCTAGGTTAGTGTGTGAAAGGCAAATGTCCTACTGCCTGTGCCACCACTCTGGCCTCTCATCTATAGTTTTTAAGAAAACTAAAAGACACTATTTTAATAATACCCAGAGACAAGACAGTTAAGGGCTGAAAGGTCCAACTTAGTATATGAAGCTTACCTCAAAGAGTGGTGAGTTCAGTTGGAGAAATAAGTACATTGACAACTACCATGACAATTCTAGAGAGAGAATTAGAATGTCTGTCTTGAACACAGGCAAGGAATGGGGGGGAGGGAGATGGAGGGCATTGGTGATGGGAAAGTTGCAGCACTGGTGAAGGGGGATGTTTTTGGCTTGTTTTTGTTTTTTATTACTAAAACCAAACTACAAACATGCTTGTCATCACAGTGCTTAAGTAAAGATATTTAAAAAAAGAGAAGTAGTCTTCAGTAAGATACTTGACACTTATCAGGGGAGGGAGTGGCAAAAGGCCAGGGAAGGGAACTATATGACAATAGTGAAAGGAACTGATCATCTCACTATTTTGCACTGATGGGTATAGTGCTAAATGGAGGCAAAGTGATATGCATGATACACCATCAACAACAGTATTGTGAACCATAGTGAGGAACAGGAAGTAAAAGAAGGGAGAAAGTGCCTGCCACAGAGGCAGACTAGAGGGAAACTAGGGTCACTGTTGGAAGGAAGTGGACAGTGATGAATGGTTTTGTGTTAGAAAACTGTATGTCTAAAACTCAGCCATGAATAACTATAACTTTGTAAGTCACAGTAATTTAATAAAAAAGAAAGAAAAATTCAAATTCTGCAGGCTTAGAATTCTTAGGCCTGAAAGAAAATAAAAACAAATGTTAAAAGTTCTAGGTTACTCAAGGACAGAGGCAAATTTGAAACTCAATGCTTTCTCACCTCTGCACTTTTCTAATAGTTCAGGTTGCACCATTGCAGGGACTCACAGTAATGGTGGTCATGGAGAATATAGTTTGTTTGCATTTTCCAGCAGTGATCAATATATTTTGCTCCCAGTGTAGTTGGAGGGCACAATGAGTCAAGAACATTAAGTGGGCTACTTACTTATATATTCTTGCGGCTACCTTGGAAACTACTTTTCTTTAAAAGGAATAAATATGACAAATACATACATCATAATATCCAGTAAACCTCTGGACTAGCTGTCAGGGAAACAAAAACCTTAAATATTTAATTTTGCACAGTTACAGACAAAATCCTATCACATTTAAATCAACTGTGGACTTTCTGAAATGATTTTAGCCAATTTCATGTTCGTAGAGAAGGAAGAAAGTCAAATTCTGAAACGTAAGTACTCTTATGTGCCTTTCTTCTTTCCAACACCACTAAAGATTAAAAACTATAAAATGGGAAGATAACTATTAGCCTGCATAAAAATTTCTCCAAAGATAGTTCTCTTTTACCTATTATTCAAAAGCAGTCCACTGCAGTGGAAGCCAACTCTTTCCTGCTTTCCCATCTAACTCAGCCTTCAGTCTTTGCCCTACCTAAGCCTTCGACTGTGCTCTCCATTTTCTTTTCTCCAAAGTTCTTTACACAAGTTTTAAAGGTTCTGGCCACAGATTTAAAAAGGCTAGAATGTAAGGTGATTATATAACTGACTTCACTGTGGTCACCATTTTGCAATTTAACTCAGCATATCAAAATATCATGTAAAAGACCTTAAACTCAGAAAATGTTACCTGTTAATTACAACATAAGAAAATAAAAAAATACAAGACTGAAATCTGTAAACCCCAAAAAAACTAAAACTAAAAATTCCTTTCAACTATTTCTCTCCTACCTCCCTGATTATGTCTTCTTTATATTTTCTCCTATAAAGTGATTTCCTTCTATAAAATCTTCAATTGGTGATGGTTCACAGAGCTCATTATTCATCCTCACTCATTCAAAAAGATTTATTGAAAACATTACTCATAGGAAGTATTCTATAAAAGTATGGCATCACTAAACAAAACAGAAAATCTCTGCTCACTTAAAAAGTATATCAAAGAATATATAGCAAAAATAAAACTGAGTAAAGTATACAGTAACTTAGAGGGCTATAAAGGGTTATGAAAGACAGTAAGAAAAATCCATTCTCAAATTCTCCTAGGAGTACCATATTAATATATCCAGAAGTTTACCACACATATTTTGAACTACTCCCAAATCACTATACATCAATTGTCTTTTCTGGAAATCAATTAGGATAATGAATAAATAAAGATCTAAACCAGTACTCTAAATATTGCTATGACATCCAAATATGACTTCACATATCAAGAGATTTCTTACAATTAACAGAGAATAATTAATGATTTCATATATAGGTATAATATTTTTGAAGATAAACATTTTTGAAGATAAACATTTTATTAGATATTTTGGGTGAACTTAGGTCACATGCAGTGGTATTCAGGACTTTGTGCTTTCTTCACTTCTTATTTATTTTTGATAATAATTTTTATTTTGACCAAAGTGGATTACAAATCCTTCACAGTAATATTTTTATATTAATATCTTTATTTAAACACCTTGATTACAAATATGATTTCAGTTGGGTTTCAGCCATGTAAAGAACATCCCCCTTCATCGGTGCAACATTCCCACCATGAATGTCCCAAATAGGTACATAGTGACATTGACTCAGGGGCATTCCCACTACCAATTTTGTCCTTCTTCCACCCCTGTTCCCAGCATGCATCCCACATTCCCCTTCTTTACCCCCTGGGCTGCTAGTACAAGTGGTTCCCTCTGTGTCTAGCTTGTTGTAGATTGGGTATCGATTCTGTTGTCCTTGGCTTTGGATTTGGTGTTTAAGTCTGATCATTTATTGTTTCTACTTAATGTTCATAAAAAACAAATATCAGATGATATCTACCTATGATGGTATACATCATCTTATTTGATATTCCTTTACCTTTCCAAAAATTTCACAAGAAAGTCTAAAATAGTTTTATATTAAAAACAGATTGTTCGGGGCTGGCGAGGTGGCGCTAAAGGTAAGGTGTCTGCCTTGCAAGTGCTAGCCAAGGAAGGGCCATGGTTCGATTCCCCAGCATCCCATATGGTCCCCCCAAGCCAGCGGCAATTTCTGAGCGCTTAGCCAGGAGTAGCCCCTGAGCATCAAACGGGTGTGGCCCCCCCAAAAAAAAACATATTGTTCTTTGTAACTGAAACCCAACTACACTTATGTTTGTAATCACGATGTTTAAATAATATAAAGGAAAAAACAGATTGCCTATGAAATAAAATTCCTCATGCTAGCTGATTATTTATTTGAAAAGTGGAACATTTTACCTGTCCAGCCAGGCAAGAAGACTCTTGGCTGCTCCAATCAGATCCACAACTGAAGTCAGAAAATCATTAGGCAATTTTCGGCTGGTTCTCCCATCATAATGACCACTCCTCCTCCTTCCAGTTATAAAATTCTGTAGGTTTTTGGCAGATGCATTTAACTTGTGAGAAAGGGTCTTTAGGTTTTCTGTTTCCAAGCCATAATTCTAGATTAAAGAAACAAAATATACTTAATTTTAGAATTTCATTTATTCATTATCATATTCATCAACATACTTACTATTTACAAGCAATGGGAATATTGCTAAGAATTCTAAATGAAAAAAATAAAATTCCTGCACTAGAAACATACAGTCACATGAAGACTTGGGGGAAATGGAAGACAAATGAATTATTTTTAAAAATTGTGTTAAGAACTAATATGGACTGGCAAATATATGTAGTCTGCTATCCAAGACATAAAAATGATAAGATTCATAAAGGTATTTGCTTTTGATGTAAAAATCTCTATTCATTTACTGGTGAAAATCAGCATGATTGCTTTTGAGTACCTATTAGCTATGCATAATAATGAATGTGCAAATAGAAAAAGTTTCTATCCTATATTAACAAAATAAGCAAATTTCAACAATAAAAGTAAAAAAAAGAAATAGTTTGTATGCAAACTGTCCTTTTTTAATGTCCCCTGTAATGACTCCCATAAGAAATTTCTATTATAATTTTGTATGAGCAAAAACTATGCTTCCGCAGGAGAACCAAAACACTTTCCCCTTTTCATAATATAAATTCTGGAACTACACTGAGTTTTAATTTTATTATGGCTGCATTAGTTCACAAGCAAATGTGAAAATATTTTAAAAATCATAACCTTTTAAAGTATATTTTCTTCTTTTTTTTTGGCCTCATTCCACTTCTCTGTTTCTGAAAATGTTTATTATTTCCTGCTAAATATTTTACCTCCAAATTATTGTAGCAGAAGGTTGTACAAAAATATTTATAACTTTTAAAAACCATGCTTATGGGCTGAAGTGTTAGCACAGTGTGTAAGGCATTTGCCTTGTATGCAGCCAACCCAGGTTCTATCCCTAGCATCCCATATCGTCCCCTGAGCCTGCCAGGAGTGATTTCTGCCAGGAGTAACGCCTGAGTGTTGCTGGGTGTGCCCCCCCAAAAACAACAAAAGAATTATACTTAATATAAGTATATTGGAAAGGATTTAAAGTAAACTTGAGGGGAACACTTTGTAAGTTACAATTAAATTTTAAAAGTTAATTGAGTTGTAAAATACCTCTTTAGAAAGGCTAGTAAGCCTAAGGAAATATTGGACCTTGATTAAATTATATGGCATCATGTATATTACTGTCACAAATAAAAGTGAAAGTATTTCTCCTTAAAGAAATTCTAAGAACTCAAAGAATTCTAGGTACTATCTGGTATACAAACAATTTTTAAATTTGATTCTCCCTGTACAATGTAAGAAAAAAAGAGGTGCTAGAAAAAATTGTTTTATCAAGGAACTAAGAACATACCAAATTCAGAGCAGTTCTCTGATTCAATCATTATTCTATTATTCTATCATTGTTCACAGTGATTTACAGTATTGATGCTGGGAGGGTTTCAGGCATTCTGACAACACACACATCCTCCACCAGTGTGAGGTTCCTCCACCACATCCCAGTGTTATCTTCTCCCCTGTCCCTCTTCTTCTGACTAACTTCACTCAGCATGGTACACTCCAGATTCATCCACAGATCCACAAATTGCATGATTTAATCTTTCTTATAGCCCAGTAGTACAGTTCAAAAGGTCACTGGGGCCACCTGTGAGGAGGCACCTCTACAAATCCTTATTATCAATGCTCCATTCCTGTTCAAAGAGACTTCGAATAACAAATGATGCAAAATAAAAGACAAAACAATGGCAAAACAAATGGGACAATGAACTTAGCTCTATATCAACAATCAATGGGTACCTATTTTATATGGCATGCTTGTTTACTTTTTTTCTGAGAATTTCAGAGAGAACTTGAACCAGGAAAGGAACTAAAAAAGGATTTGGAACTATAATCATTAAATACCAATTCATATAATGTGGATTGTTACTGAAGACTCACTATTGATAAAAGTCTGAGTATTGGGATATGAATTTTCATCTTTATTTATAAAAAATCATTTTTGGGGCCACAGATATTTTATAAAAATACAGTGTAATGAAATAATCAGTGTAATTTGAATTGCAATATTCTCTTAAGTTTAAAAAAATGACATGCACACACAAAAATACTATTTAATTTTACTACATCTAGGCATAGGTTGTGATATTCATCTATCTGGTCACTATAATAAAGAGAAAAATCCCGTTGCATGTTTCAAAAAGCTATTATTTAATGACTAGATGAGAGTATTTATAATTATACTAAATATAATACTACTGGTAAAGTGTTTGAATCTATTTTCAGAAGTTTTCTCCCATGTTATTTTCTCTAAAGTACAACAGTGTCTGCTTTTGTGTCTTAATGATCTTAATAAGGACATGTTGGTTTGCAAACAACTTATCTTTAATCTTGCCAGCAACACACCCCTTCCTTGGTCATTTGTTCCCATACAAGACAATTTAGAGGCCACAGATATGGCCCAAGTTGGAGATTACATCTCTCTTATGTTTAGCCTCAGCTCAGTGCTGAGCAATCAAGTCACACCTGTACCACAAAGCACAGCACCAATGAGATAGGACTCAAGTGCCCAGATCCCACTAGCTCTTCTTGAGTAGACTCTGTTACATTAATATTCAGTTAAGTTATTTTTCTATATATCTTAGTATTATTTTATTAGAAAAGACAAAATAATTTAAAAGCAGTTTTAAAACATATGAATTCA
Organism: Suncus etruscus; assembly: GCF_024139225.1. NCBI lineage: Eukaryota > Metazoa > Chordata > Mammalia > Eulipotyphla > Soricidae > Suncus > Suncus etruscus. The sequence goes on from NC_064868.1 coordinate 4,691,259, forward strand.
AAGTAAAAATACTTTGGATCCTTGAACTTTAATTGAAAAATTCAATAATTAATGGCAGGAGATGATGTGGGCTGGATGCTTGCTTTATACATAGGCAACCAGATGCAATCCCTAATCCTCTGACCACCACCAAAAGTGATATTTGAGCACAGAGCCAGGAGTAATGTCTGGGAACTTCCAAGTGTGGCCCAAAATCAATAGAAAGGCTCTGGGGATAGAAAGACTCTAAGCAGAACTTGAGAGATTATTCTAAAGACTCCTTATACAGGGGTCAGAGTGATAGCATATTGGGTAGGACATTTGCCTTGTATGTAGCAGACTCATCCCATATGGCCCAGCATCCCATATGGTACCCTGTACCTAACAGGAATAACTTCTGAACACAGAGCCAGGAGTAACCCTGAGCACCACCAGGTATGACCCAACAACCGAAACGAAAATGACTTCTTATATGAAATCCACTAAAATATGTCCTGGGTGTCAGGGATATAGCTCACCAATAGAGCACCTTCCCAGCATGTGTGATGCCTACGTTCAATTTCTCACACTAAATTTCTCTTACAAAATAAAAATATTCTATATGGAGCAAAGGTGAAAAGGATGGCAGAAGAATTCAGTGGCAAAGACAGTCCAAATATTTATATATATAATATATATTATATATAGTATAGATAATAAAATAGAGAAGTAAACACTTATACAACAGATACAGCTAGACTGATCAAAAGCATTTTAAAAAAATTCTAGAAGCATATAAAGTCATTTAGAGGCTCATCTACATATAACAATCTAAATTGTACTCTTCTCACAAATGGGGTGGATTAATTGATCACTCAAGTTAATTTTTATCATTACGATTCTCAGTTCTAAGTAGCTAAAACTTAATTACTGCCAACACAGATATCTGCTCGCTAACACTAAAGTGGATGGTTTTTTTTTTCAGCAGTAAATCACAGTCCTTTACTTACCATTTAAAATAAATGAGGCAAATCTTTGTTATGATCAGAGGTATGGAGATGAAAATTATTGCATCAGCTTTCAAAATTCAAGTTTTGAGGGGCCAGAAAGGTAGGACAGCAGAGTGTACTTGCCTTGCTATGGCAAATCTGGGTTTGATCCAGGCACTACACAAAGCCCTTAACCTTAGCACTATCATAAGTAAGCCCATGGAAACAAATGGCTGTAGGCCCTATCCTAAAACAAAATGCATTTTCAATTCATTACAATCGTTGTTTTTTTTTTAATGGTATGCAATTAAGACAAGAAAGTAGGGCATTAATTTCGGAATAGAGAGAACTACATCAAGAAAACAACAGTGGGGCATGAAATATACGTAGCTATTTTCTTTGCTCTACCTGGCCATTTACTTGGTCAATAACAAGTCTGCCAAGGAACCAGTTCTGACTTTGGGCTAATTGAATCTAGTCTTAAGGAATTGCTGCTAAATCCATACTATTATCTTTCCATTACACACACCAAAAATATGAGAGCAACAAGAAACACATTTAACATTTCAGATTAAGTTGGATTTAGTGGCAAATTCTCATTAAGCACTTAACTAAAACTGAAAATATTCAATACTGGCATCATATATTTATAATGACAATGTTATTCTATTCAGAGCTCTTAATTCAAATACATCATATAGTAGATATTTAGGTTTATAATACTTTGTTTTTATAAATAGAAGGATGTTTTCATGAAGTTAGAAATAATGTTTGAGGGGCTGAAGAGATAGCATGGAGGTAAAGTGTTTGCCTTGCATGCAAAGGTCGGTGGTTCAAATCCCGGTATCCCTGAGCCTGCCAGGATCAATTTCTGAGCATAAAGCCAGGAGTAACCCCTGAGTGCTGCCGAGTGTGACCCAAAAACCAAAAATAAAATAAAATAAATAATTTCGAGCTGAATACAGTAAGGAAGTATGTCTCAAAGAAACATATCCCAGAAGAGTATGCATCACAATTTTCATTTAAAATGTCTATTATGTGAAAAGTTCATGATGGAGGAAATAAAACTACTTTTATCCTGTCACGAACAATTCACTTACACTTCCCAACATAAAGTAAACTGTTGTGCCATAAACTAAGAGCTTTGCATTAAATTATACATTATCAAGCTTTACTATTTCAGTTAATATACTGTGCTATTTAAGCACACATTTTATAGTGTTAAAAGACTGAGACGATTAATACACCATTAAATAATAGTTTCTTTCTAGCATAACTTGCTACCAACAAAGTCATTAGAACTTAATGTGTGTTGAATGAGTGAACAAGTAATTGAATAACCTTTAATCGGTTGCCATAAAATTAGTCCATATTACCCATCAGGACTAATTTTTAGAAAAGGCAGATGAAAATAGTCCATAGATCAAAAGACACAAAAGATTTAGGTATTTTTAAGTCTTTATATATAAGGAAGAAAACTACATGTGAAAGTGTTTTTAGAATATAGAAAAATTATAGTTCTCTGGAGAGAAACAATTTCATCCAGTAAGAAAATACTAATTTAACTTCCTCTATGTATTAAGTACTGGGCAGTAAGTATTTTGGAGAATCAAAACAGAAGTATATAACATAACGTATAAGTTATCTTCTCATTACTTCCTATGCTGGGAATGAAACCAATATTATAATTTTTCTCAGAACATGCTATATTTTCATTATTCTTTCTTTGCACATGATATTCTTACTACATAGATACTCATCCTACAAATTCTAATGTAAATTCTATCTACATAACTTGGATCTCTTTATAGTGTTCATCATGTCCTTCTGATCCCTCTGAGATTTTCTTTAAATCTTTATTATATTTTAATCACTGTTGTCTTTTTGAGTGGACTAGAAATAGCATACAAGTACATTTTCATCTTTGTATTCTATGGGGCAGTAATTTTGAGTTTGAATATATAATTAAGAAGACATAAATACAGTACATTCAAGAAAAAAAAGGGACACCAGACACATACAGTTTCAAAAAGAGAAGATCTGGTTACCTTTTCCCATTATGGTTTCACCTTTCTTGTGAAGTATATTATCTCCTTATTTTGTAATTGCATGCAGAAGTCACTCAATTAATTGCTCAGAAACTTGCCTTATATTTTCTGGAAAATCTACTTCATAAACTAAAAGTTTATCTATACTTCTGCCTTGCTACTTAATAGGCATTGGGAAATAGTGAAACGAAAGTTTAATATTTTGGCCTCTGAAAAATTTAGCCAAAGTACTGCCTAATACACACAGAAAGAAACAACTTTATCTTTTGATTTTTCCCAAGAAAGTGATGCAGCAGGACCACAATGCTTTAATAAAAAACTATAGAGGACTTAATATTCAGCATGTGAAGAGGTTGATTATAGCTCCATGGGTCAAGTTTCAATATGGTTTAGGGTTTCTAATTTTGATTCCATAATTTGAAGTAACTTTAGGTTGACATATCTTTTTTTTTTGTTTTTGTTTTTGTTTTTGTTTTTTCGGACTACACCCATTTGATGCTCAGGGGTTACTCCTGGCTAAGCGCTCAGAAATTGCCCCTGGCTTGGGGGGACCATATGGGACGCTGGGGAATCGAACCGTGGTCCTTCCTTGGCTAGTGCTTGCAAGGCAGACACCTTACCTCTAGCGCCACCTCGCCGGCCCCTGGTTGACATATCTTTTTCAGAATGCCAAACTTCAAATGCCTCAACTTTAGACAATTATCTGTAATTAACAGTACAATCACACAAACTTCTTTCTTTAACATGGCATTGTGTGAGACAAGATCATTAGTGGGTTACTTATGTGGAGTCTTGCGTATGAAACATACACTCTGTACTCCAAGTTATGACACACAAACAACTATTACTGCCATAAAAAAAGGAAAATGGAGATTGTAAGGACATATGGCTCTCTTCAATCACTTCTATTTCTTCTTTATGGCCAATTGATTTGGGTGTGTAGATCAGTATTATAAAAGAATAAAAGAACTGTGCATTCCTAACCACATACTATCTCTTATCCTTTTGTTGGATTCAAAGAAAGGATAAAATATAAGTGCAAGCTCTGATCTAAACTTCGTTGTCTTATCATACAAACAGGAAGTCAGATCTTAATCTATCAAGTATCTCACTACCACTTTCAGAAAACATTTCTTCAGAAGTTCACTATTGCCAGGCATTTATGCTACACACTGTGTGTTCAATAAGCATGATCACTTTACCAAAAAAGCTTCCTGCTCACAGAAGAAACATGTTAAAGTTTGTGAGTACACACCTAAATAATAATTACACAATGAGATACAAGGATAAAAGGTTAAGAGGGTGAATCACAGCAGACAGGTAACTTTAGATCAGGCTAAGGTGAGAGATTAAAGATTGTTTCTGAGGAAAGAACAACTCAGACTGACAGTTGTAAGAGGATAGGACTGTACAATCACAACAGTTTCGAATTTACTCTTCTTGTAAATTACATTCAATAAAGTTTTCCCATGTTTATCCTATACAGATTTAGTGATTTGATGTCATTATTGATATTCTTCAATGAAAATAATAGTGTTCCACCACTGCTTTGGTGATAACTCTTTCATAACTGTCTTTGTGCTCTTTTCATTATTATGCACTTCTTGGTTCCATGGATGCTGAAATGAACCTCTTATTTTTTATATTCTCCAGGCTCTTCTTTGGTAGTCTCTATATATCTTTGAATTTAATCTTATTCCCTAGAGAATCCCAAATCTTACTTTCTCCTTCCTTCCTTCCTTCCTTCCTTCCTTCCTTCCTTCCTTCCTTCCTTCCTTCCTTCCTTCCTTCCTTCCTTCCTTCCTTCCTTCCTTCCTCTTTTTTTCCTTCCTTTTTTCCTTCCTTCCTTCCTCCTTCCTCCCTCCCTCCCACCTTCCTTTCTTCCTTTCCTTCTTCCTTCCTTCTTATCTCTTTCCCTTCTCCCCTCCTTCTCTTCCTCCCTCCTACACTCCCTCCCTCCTTCTTTCTCTCCTTTCTTCCTTTTTACTCCCTTCCTTCTTTCCTACTATCAAAGCATTACATTCTAGGAGAATGTGAGGGTACATAGACATGGAGAGAGGTTCCCAAAAAAAGAGTGACTTCTTGTAGGCACTTCTCAGCACACTCATTCCACACATGTGCTGGAAAACTAATGTGCTCATGTATCACATGCAGAATGCACTTGTGTGTCACATCCAGAATGCACTACTATGGTAAATACAGAATGTGCTTGTGTGGCACACACAGAACATATTATTTACATGCCTTTGATAGTTGTGTTCCCCCAAAGAGCAGTTCTATGCAGCTTCTAGGCCTTGACTCCTCTTGTCCTCTGGCCCCGCATTCACCTGTCCTCTGTCCACTACAGACAACAGACACTTTGCACCCTTGTGCCTCCTGCCTCGCCTGCAGTGTAGCAGGGACAGACAGACAATGCCAGACTTGGATAAAAAAATCTTATTTTCCTCTACTTCTTAAATCAAACCCTTATGGTTGGCAGTCTGATGAGTATCCCTTTCTGGATAACTCAGAGGTATCACAACTCAACAAATTCAAACTTCAGTTTATGCTGTTGTAACCTATCTTCATTATTAAAAATGCATATTTTCTATTTCTGTAGCTATAAAAACTGATCTCTCTGAATTCTTTCCTTTATCTCACTGATAAAATTCAACATACCTCTATTTCTCAGTTGAAATCCTAATCATTGCTAAAATACATTATTAAGACCTCTCTTAATTTCATTATACTTGTTCTTCCATAAATCTTTTAACCAAGGGGTCTCAAACTCATGGCCCACAGGCCATTTGTGGCCCTCCAGACAACATTTTGTGGCCCTGACCAAGAGGAATCTTTTTTTGTTTTGTTTTGTTTTAGTTGTTTGGGTCACACTCCCCAATGTTCAAGGCTTACTACTGACTTTGCACTCAAGGATCACCCCGACTTTGCTACCTGCGGCCCCCAGGTAAATTGAGTTTGAGCACCCTGCTTTAACCTTATGATATTCCATTGTTTTTACTATAAGGGTACCTATTTGTTCTTTTTTTTGTATGTTTGTTTGCTTTTGGTTTTTTGGAGGGGTCACACCTGGCAGTGCACAGGGGTTACTCCTGGCTCTACATTCAGAAATCACTCCTGGCAGGCTCAGAGGACAATATGGGATGTCAGGATTTGAACCACTGTCCTTGTGCATGCAAGGCAAATGCCTTACCCCCATGCTATCTCTTCAGGCCCAAGGGTAACTATTTGTAATAAGCATTGCTTACTCCAATGCCAAAGCAATGAAATAAAAGTCATTTTTGTAAATTAATCATGTAAGGCTCTCTACAATCTTGACCTGTTTTTAAAGCCCATTTTTCTGTCTGTTAGTACTATTTTATCATCTAAAAAAGCTTCCTCGTTTTAAAAAACATCATACATATTATAACGTGTGGTTGAGCATGTTTTTCATTTGCTTATAATGCCCTTCTCTCTATCTATCTACATCCACTGGGTTGTTGAATAATACACAGAGACAATAGAGATGAGCGCTGGAACAACTAGCCCACAATATGAAGCTTACCACAAAGTGGTGAGTGCAGTTAGAGAAATAACTACACTGAAAACTATCACAACAATTTTAACCAGTGAGAAAAATAGAATGCCTATCTCGAAGACAGGCAGGGGATGGGGAGAAGGGAGATGAGGGGCATTGTTTGTGGAAAAGGTATACTAGTGAAGGGGGTGTAATTCACTGAAGCACAACTACAAACATGTTTGAAAACATGGTGCTTGGGGCCGGTGAGGTGGTGCTAGAGGTGCCTTGCAAGCTAGAGGTGCCTTGCAAGCACTAGCCAAGGAAAGACTGCAGTTCCATCTCTCGATGTCCCATATGGTCCCCCCAAGCCAGGTGCAATTTCTGAGCGCTTAGCCAGGAGTAACCCCTGAGAGTCAAACGGGTGTGGCCCCCAAAATAAGATATTATTTTAAAAAAATAAAGCCATTTTCTTAGTCAAAGCTGGCAGTTTCTGTTTTTTGGTGTGGTTTCTTTTTTTTTTTTTTGGCAATATCTTATCAGATGTGTTCTGTTTTATTTCACTGTAGTGTTTGGGACTGACCTCCTTGTCCTAAATCTGATAATTTGATATTTTGTATCCCTATACTACTTTGTTCATATTTTTATTTTTGTAATCATGCTCTAGTATCATGAGTGATTATCTTTACAACACGCAGCCCCAAGCTTCTTTAAAGAGCAGAGACGAGATTATACATCTGAAACATACAGTGCTGTAAAAGTTAATTATTGAATTATGTTTAATTAGCTACTCATATTACATTCACCTTCATATCTTTATAATATTATTCATTGAAATCTTATTGTGTCTAGGCACTAACTCGCAAAGGGCACTATAGAAAGACCATTTCATTTGCTTTTGCACCACCACCACCACCACCAAGAAAGAGATAGTTGTTACTTCCTCCATGTTAAATAACTTTAAGCTAGTCCATAAGTGTTAGTGAATTACTGAGTCAAATTGAAATCCAACAGTATTATGATAAAACTTACTGTAATCTTGTTTTCTCAAAATTTAAAATTTATAGCAAATCAATTTAGGGTGATTTTACTTAACATAGGGAAAATCTGTGCTGCTCTCAGAATACCTAGTGCACCAGCAGAATCTTGCAGAAGGATTATTTTCACACTGGTTTCTCTTATGTAATTAGGCATGATCATTTAATATATAAAAGTAACCACATCACAGGGGTCCTCAAACTTTTTAAACAGGGGGTCAGTTCACTGTCCCTCAGACCATTGGAAGGTCTGACTATAGTAAAAAAAAAACTTATGAACGAATTCTTATGCACACTGCATATATCTTATTTTGCAATGAAGAAACAAAACAGATACAAATACAATATGTGGCCCGCGGGCCATAGTTTGAGGACCACTGAAAAATATTCAATTTTCATTGGGTGTATAAAACAATTATTTTATTATTTAAAGAATTCTTTTCAAAAATAAAATTATTTACTATAATGTTATACTAATTAAAAACTTTAAGAGAACAAAGTCAAAAATTAATATTAGTAATTATATATCCAAAACACTGTTGTAAAACTTCCCTTTAAGAACTTTAACTTAACTTTTATAAGTCACTAAAATATATAGTATCACAAGATGAGTTATAAACATGTTTCATTTGTCATTTGACTTGCTTCAATTCCAGATTCACTGAATTTTCTATCTAGCTGTGGAGAATTAGGGATTTTTGTTCAATGTTCATTTAAGTTGTTTATAAAGAAATAAAAATAATAAATTTAATGTTAAATTGGCTCAACATACACTTAAAAAGGTAAACTTTTCAATTCCACCAGTTTATATGTCCTTACCAATGCACAGAGAAGGTCAACTGCTTCCAATATCAGTTCCTGATGACCTATGCGGCTCACCCCCAAATCTTCCAGTTCCTGATGTGTAATGCGTAGCAGCTGGTCTCCACTGATCTTCTCCCTCTCAAAATTCTTAATATACTGCTGCAAACAGTCATCAAGACCTAATAAGAAAAATATGGAAGACCAGAATTGAAACAATGTTGAACCAAACCAAAAAAATAAATAAATAAAACAAAGCCAGTATTAACTTCCATCAAGTCAAAAGTCAATTCCATTTCCATTCTAGAAAGTCCTTTTTATCAACATGGACTGCAATTTGGGGCCAATAATTACTTCATTATATCCTTTATTGTTAGGTTCTATTAAATTTCATCAGCAACTACCACTCTGTTCAGTAGCATTCTTGGTTGCTTAATTCAGAAATCTACTAATTGGCAGGTTTTTCTACTTCCAAATTTATCCACATCCCACTCTTTCTTTCTTCCTCAACACTACTGCAAAGGGAGACCTAGCCTTCCTGTCAAGGGCTAATGTTCTTATACCACCAAATCCCATTTTCTGCTACTAAAACACTGTCATGAATTTAAAACTTAAAAAGCCAGAAATACCGTATAGTAAATAACACACTTCCCTAGCACAGGGCTGCCCTGGGCTCAATCCCTGGCTCTACATAAGATGCCCCAGTCCCTGCTAGGAGTGAGGAGATGAGATGATTTTTGATGATTTTACCCATATCCAAAAGTTTGAAAAGCAGATTTGAAACAGTTTTAAGATTACTCGAGGCAATTCCAAGAGTCTGGCCGATAGAAAGATTGGGTACGTTTTAGTCACATTTGAAATAGCCTGATCTTAATAAGGAACTTCACCAACAAATTTATTTCTCTCCAAGTTTTTAAGTAAGAAATGCTAAGGTAATGAGGTAATCAGCAAACAATTAAAAGTACTTAAATTTAACAAAAAGAGAGAGGACAGGTGATAATGGGCTAAGACTGAAATGATGACAAAGCAGAAATAAGCAAATAGATAAATCACAGTAAGATTAGAATAGAAATGCAAAGAGAACAAAATCTTATAAAAAGGGGATTATGTACCCAATGAGAATGAACAGGAGTCAGGTTCTAAAATATGCCTGTTTCCAAAGAGGGTCTAATACCAGGTCACATATGTTCGCAACATATTCTCAAAGTTTGTAAAATAACTTGAGTTACTCTGTAGGTCACCTCTGTATCTTTTCGTTCTTCGCAATAATATGCATTCCTCTCTCCTTCTCCTCCTGCTTTTTAAAGACCATTCTTTCTCAGTACAATTTCATAAAAGTTCTTCCAAGTGCCCTAAAATAATACTGCTGGGCTAGAATAAATAACCCTTTTTGGATCTCTGGCATCACTCTAACTAAACAATATTGTACATGTCTGCATCTTCAAATATTCTCTAACCTGTCACTTTTTAAGACAGATGGGCTATAAGACTTTTGTCTGACTTTTGTTTTGTTTCTTAATAATTTATTATCAATAAATTCGTTATTTATATAACTATTCTATATAGCCAGAGTCTCATAAACTTTTCTTAAATGATAAAGGAGTTATGAGTGAAAGAAATTTTAAGTCTTGCTCTAACTTTCCTTTTTTTAATAAAATCTTTATTTAAGCATGATGAGTACAAGCATGATTGTAGTTGGGTTTCAGTCATAAACAGAACACCCGCCTTCACTAGTGCAACATTCCCACCACCAATGCCCTCTCCCTCCATCCCAACCCTTTCCTGTATATGAGACAGGCATTCTAACTTTCCTTTATTTCCATTTCAGAATTTCTTCATGAATGCCAGACATGTATATGTATCTCAACATGTCTACAATAGTAATCACTTTCTCCTCCAAAGAAAGTGGAGGAAAAACAAAGAAAATTCATTGTTGTATCCACTGTCTCAATAACAAGCATTGCTATCTATTCCAAAATAAAGGCCAATATATTTGTGTTATCTTAGATTTGCCTACCTTGCTTATTACACTTCAGTCAACTAACATCCGTGTCATAATATTTGGTCTTCTGAAATAACTTTTGCATATATCCTTTCTTCTAATTCTCCACCATGTTCCTAAATTTAGTCATAAATCTCTCATCTGTACTACAGAAGTTTTGACTTTTCTACTGTTAGTTATTACCTCTAATTCACCATCATCAACATAAAAATTCTGATGTACAGCCCGACATTGACGAAAGAAATGCACAGAATCCAGAGTCTTTAAATATAAAAGTCTGATACCAACTATAGCTCAAGTGTGAAAAAGCTTAACCGGGACCTTGAGAATGACTGGAGTTGGATAGACTGGTATGCCTGGAACCCAGAGTCTGTCTTATGCCAATAAACTTCTGGGGTGAGGCCTTTTTGTAATCAGGTCAAGGATTTTTTTTCCATTTTCTCCATTATTCTGGACCTATGCAAACATTGGCGATTGCCACTATCACACCTTTGCTATATTTTTTACTCTTATCCTTTAAGGAAAAAAATACAACTTACTGAACTTAAAAACAAACAACTGTAGTAGAATGCCTGTCTCGAATACAGGTAGGGGATGGGAAAGGGGGAGGGGGTAATATTGCACTGGTAAAGGGGGGTGTTCTGGTTATGACTGTAACCCAAATATGATCATATTATTTAAATAAAAATATATTTAATAAAAAAATTCTGATGTTATTCTCTAGCTTCCAAGTTTTTAATGTTTCTGCATTCATATTTAAAACAATAAAATCTGAACTCTTTTGTATAGTATTTTGTATAGTATTCCTGATCTGGATCTTGCCTTCCCCTAGAGCAGCAATCTTCCCAAGAATCATATGAGTATTGGCTCCTGCAATATCCTAGCAAGAGGGATACATGTGGGAATCACATCAACCTGGGGCTATAGTGAGAAACTAGAAATTAAGTGGCAGGATGGAAAAAAGATCAGAAAGGGGCCAATGTGAGAAAATGGTTAAGAAATACAGATCTAGACTGACAACAAATATCCTCCTCAGCTCTTGGTCCTCATGCTACGATACCCCCTTTATTTTGTAATTCTTTCTTTCATGTCTGTATTCCTAATCCTTAAAATTTTTATCATGAAAATGTTACATAAGGTCTGGCCCACAGTATCAAGCTTACTAAAAAGAGAGGTGAGTGCAGTTAGAGAAATAACTACACTGATAACTATCATGACAATGGTAATGAGTGAGAGAAATAGAATGCCTGTTGCTAATACAGGCAAGGGGAGCAGGAGAAAGGAAATGAGGGGGCATTGGTGGTCGGAATATTGTACTGGTGAAGGGGGTATCATTTTATATACCAAACCCAACTACAAAGATGTTTGTAGTTCTGGTGCTTAAATAAAGATATTAATTTAAAAAAGAATAAATACCTTCTGTACACATAAAAACTCATCAAACTATACATTAGTGTCCAAACTTCGAAACGTCAAAAGAGGTTTGAAATTATTACGAAGACGTGTTTTTCTGCCATATGTAGAAAAGAAAGAACATAAACATAGATATCTAAAAATTCTAAAAGCCATGAAATAGTTACATGACATTTGAAAGATCTCCCAAGCACACATATAATTCTATAAAGTCAATTATAGAAAAAGAAATATTGAGTAAAATGCATCTGTGATATTAAAAGAATTTTTAAATTAAACAAGAATAAATACCTTCTGTACACATAAAAACTCATCAAACTATACATTAGTGTCCAAACTTCGAAACGTCAAAAGAGGTTTGAAATTATTACGAAGACGTGTTTTTCTGCCATATGTAGAAAAGAAAGAACATAAACATAGATATCTAAAAATTCTAAAAGCCATGAAATAGTTACATGACATTTGAAAGATCTCCCAAGCACACATATAATTCTATAAAGTCAATTATAGAAAAAGAAATATTGAGTAAAATGCATCTGTGATATTAAAAGAATTTTTAAATTAAACAAGAAAATAATGTTTAAGATCCAAACTCTCTTTTTAAAAATACATTGTACATAGGTACTGAATGTATGGTTTATATGAAAGGGAACCCTGGATTTAATCCCTAGCACTGCATGGTCCCCTAAATACTCAGGATAATTACCAGGTTTGGAAAAAATTTTTAAAGTTTTTATGGTTGAAATAGTGTATTTGGTGTTACAACACATATTTTGCCACAGTAAGTCAACTAACTGTTTGGTCAGGAAAATTTGCTACTTTCAAATTTTACTAAGAAATAAGCACTTTAGGAGGTTATATATAGGTATGAGAAAGTAACAATGTAAGAAGCTAGGAATGCAGATCACAGGAGAGCATATAACCTACACGTATGAAACTCTAGGTTAGATCCCTAGCAGTATAATAAATAAACAAATCACTAATAAATAAGTTAATTTGGAAAAAATATTATTGTGTGAAGCAATGCCAAGAATTGCTTTAGAAATGAGATTGATTCCCTTTTTGCATGAGGGCTAGATGGACTTGCTTTTATGTGGGATGGAGGAAGAATTGATGACTACCCATGGCACTCAAAAAACAAAATTCTGGCCAGAGATATTAATGATGGTAAAGTAGTTGCTTTGCTTGCACCCCAGTTCAATTCCTAGCACTGCATATAATCTCCGGAGCACTAGCCTGAGTAAGCACTGAGCACAGACCCACTAGCTCCTGTGTACTGCTTCACTATACCCCCCCCCAAAAAAAGGGGCAAAACTCCTTTATTAACTTTATTTTTAGAGGCACATCTAATCTTGGCTTATTTCAATCTTGGGCCTCTACTAATGCTCTTTATATTCTACATATTTAATGTAGGCTCCTAAACCAATAATCAAAATGCTTATACTTTATCATAGCACAAACCTCTGCATGAATTTCCGCTGACCGTCTAGCTTGCTAAGAAAAAAATTCTCCCTTTCTGGGATGTGAATGTAGCTCAGTTGAAGAGCACTTGGCTTGCACTGGTGAGGCCCCAGGTTCAGTCCCTGACAATGCAGAAACATAACACAATAAACATAAAAAGAAATTCCTCCCATTCATTTCCATCAAATAAGGATCATCACCTTGATACCTCTCTGGCTCCTGATTCTAAATTCCATTTATTTAATATTTTATAAATGCCCAGTTGTGAGTGAATTACTATGCTCGAGAACAGGAAAAAATAAATGAGCAAAAATTGACATGGTGTCACCTACTGGAGCTAATAGTTTATTGAAAAAGGAATTCACCAAGGAAAGAATAATATAGGTAACCCTGAAAATACAATGAAGGGAAAAGGAATTTTACTCCTGAGAAGCAGAAGACAGGATGAAGAGCATGAGCACTGAGAAAGTGCTCACGTTCTGATGGGAGAAAAACCCTACCTGTCCTAGTACTATCTCTCCAGTCCCATGTCAAGCTATATTCTTTATGGGCTTATCAGTCTCAGTTAGGAAATATTCATTCATAGTGAAACTGAAGGACAAATACAAATTAATTATATGTTCTAAGTCACAGAGGGGCAAATTTCATATACAGTAAGCGAGGCATATTATCTCAACTAAATGAGGAAAAGTTATAATATGCTTATTTGAATAAATTCAAAATGATGTTTTAAAAACGGGTATAGAGAAACCTTCGTGATTTTTCAAAATGTGAAGTTTATGAAGAAATTCAACAGCCTAACTGAGCACAATTAGTTTCACCATTCACGAACTATTATCATCAATTCTAACGAGTCTAGTGAAAATGCTTCAAAAAAGAAAAACTGCAAATTTATATTATTTATGACTGTTTGCAAAGATATCTTACAATGAGAATTTTTCTAATATTTCCCATAATTCCTTTTTGCAATTATGAAGCATTCTACTGCAACTACCATCTGTTAGAAAAGTGAGATTTCTCCTCTTGCCAAATTCGAAAATGACATCAGTTAGTATCACTTTCTTCTGGTTCCTTCCAGATTCTAAATTCTTACACATGGACTGAGGGGAATTAGAAATACCAGAAAGGGAGAAAGGAGAAAAAAGTTCTGCAGGAAAGCATGTGACTGAACAGAGAGAAGTGGAAGTGGACGACAGGAGAAAAGAAGGGACAGGGTAGAGGATAATAGTCTAGACTAGTACTGTGTCAAAGAACAATTTGATGGATGCACTTTAAAAATATATTACATTTACTCCTTTATAAAGAACCCCGAATCTATAGTCACAAATTAACTTCTGTAACATCTGTTTCTCAGTAGACTGCAAGTGTTTGCCAGAAATTTAAGAATTAACTTTTAGATGACATTTGCAAGGTTCCAAGTCATAATTTAATCTTAGATTCAGATTGTTGGCGACCAGCAGTTAATGGAGCTTAATGTTCTCATGATATTCTTGATTAAATTACTGCTCAAAAGCTGAGTTTCATAGATAGCAATTTGTGAGAGGAGAAAGAACATCATCGTCATTCAGTTTTCAAAATTTAGAAAGAGTCTAACATAAAATGTAATTTAAGATCACTAAATACTGATGTCATATGAGAAGACATTTTAGAAAAATAATCACCTTACAAAGAACAAAAAATAAACAATCAGCTCTTCTAGTGTAAGGAGACAGTGAAGGAAAGGCAAAAGCTGGACGTGGGGGAAGTTAGGGAAGAGCAGAGATCCACACATATGTTAAAACTTTATATTCTAAAGAGATATCTATTCCCAAATTTAACTTAGCTCACAAGATCTATTCACTGACTGTGCAGTAAGATTTTGGTCACTGAAAAAGGCATCTGTGAAAACAATCTTTGAGCAAGCTTTTATTTCAATTCAACCCCAAATCTCTCCATTGGCGAGTTTCAATGTAAAGAGGGATACTGATTTGCATACATATATTATAATTAACTGCAATATATGCCCAAACTGTAGACAGCTGTTAATCAACTCATGAAAAAACTTTTACAAGAGTCATCTTGTGTAGCACAAAGTAAGTTATTTCTTGCACTGAATTGTGATTGTTATTCACATAAAACTAATTATGCAATGATAAGAACATTGCAAGTGAGCATGGAGAAAGGTATAAAGTAATGGTAGGCATTTCGACCATTATTACCAATGTATCCTGCTTTCAGTTTTAATTTTATAGTTGAATCAAAACTGACCATTTATCCTATTAACATTTTTCTTTGTTTTGGGGCCATACATGGAAGTGTTCAGTGCTTACTCCTGGCTATACACTCAAAGATTATTCTGGGAAGAACTCTGGAAACCAAGTAAGGTACCAAGAATCAAACCTAGGTTACTGGCAAGCAAGGCAAGTGCTCTGACAGTTATACTATCTCTCTACCTCTTATTGACTTTTAAAAGCAAGGTAATGAACTCAAGAGATTTTTCCAGAAATCAAAACTATTTTGAATGCACCCGGAGTTAAAAAGAAACTGTCATTTTAGAAAGTACATAAATATATCAAGATATGTAGAAATACAAGAAAACTTACTAGTACTATTATCATCAGCAGGCTCCTGGGAAACATGGTCTTGGCTATAGCATCACAAATGAAGTTACTAGAAAGAGGATGCTTCATTTAATAATGATAAAGTCAACATTTAGGCTCTTCTTAAAGTTCTGGACATCTATAATTATGAACAAAATACTTTGACCCTACCATCTCAGAACTATACACACATATGTATTCCCCACAAAAGTAAAGAGTATAAGAGCCTTGCATTATACTCTTAAACACCAAGATGCATGCCCAAAGTGAAGCAATTGAATTAAGATCTACACCATCAAATTGAAACTTATGAGCTGCCCTAGAGATGGAATCTCAAACTAGTTCAGGAAACACCTGACAAGCATTAGTAATTAGCAGAGAGATACCTGCCATCCCCACAGCCTCTCAAAATTATTTGGCCTTTTACCTACTTTTCAGGAAACAAAATCACTCAAAACCACCACCATCTCTTCCCGTG
Organism: Suncus etruscus; assembly: GCF_024139225.1. Classification (NCBI taxonomy): domain Eukaryota; kingdom Metazoa; phylum Chordata; class Mammalia; order Eulipotyphla; family Soricidae; genus Suncus; species Suncus etruscus. Next base: position 4,707,518 of record NC_064868.1, read on the forward strand.
GCAAATCTACCTTTTTTAAGGTAACAGAAAAGAAAATGCCCCCAATTTCACCTAAGGCTACAGTCATTCCAGTGCTCCAGTGGGGTAATGGCTATACTGGAAAGTAGCTCTAAGGAAAGAGGCCTTATTCTGACAATCCACTATTTTGGTGAGCATAATTTCTTTCTCCCTAATCCCTGCCACAAAGTAATGTATTCTGTTTTATACAGAACCACTGAATTCTACTAAATTCAAATTAAGATTTCCTCAAATATACTCTTTTTTGGGGGGAGGAGGGTCACACCCGGCAGCGTTCAGGTGTTACTCCTGGTTCTACCTTCAGAAATCGCTCCTGGCAGGCTCGGAGGACCATGTGGGATGCCGGGATTCGAACCACCGTCCTTCTGCATGCTAGGCAAATGCCTTACCTCCATGCTATCTCTCCAGCCCCTCAAATGTTAAATATATGTTAAATATACCTCAGTCTCTTTCAAAATGGAATAATTTTATCCTAGGGAGTTTTTTTTTGTACAAACAGCTATTTTACTTGTTCTCATGAAAATCTAAAATATTGTCTGCAAAAGAAAAATCAAAATTACTTCTACTTGAATGGGAGAGACAGGAATTTATTAAAAAAAAGAATGTCAAAATGATCAAAACCCTAGGCAAGAAAGAAGTAGCTGACATGGAGAAAGTGATCTTTTCTAGAAGGAAAATGGTTTGTGTCCTTTTGTTTGAACTAGCCAAATGTTTATTTATGGCATCGATTTTCCAACATATAAAGTAGGTGTATGTTGTACATAGTGTACATAACCTATAAAATAACTAGCTGATCTTAGCCAGTTAAGTATACCTAAACTGGGGGCATTTTCTCAGAAGTAACATTTATATATTTATCCTTAATTTCAATATTTTAAAACATCTAAGAGTACAATGAATTAAACTATATAGGTTGACATTTACTTCAAAATATCTTACAGCTTTAATTGTACATTTCATCTACCTACTAATTCCTAAATTTACATATTTATTAACTTGTTTATTTTAATAATAGGTTTAGAATAGAAAGAACCGTTTTAATCCTTTTCCTCAACTAAAGCTCTTAGCCAAGTCAAATAGTCAACTAGGAAGAGAACAGTGTTGCTCTATGACTATCACCCAATGGAATTGCGAAATCAGAAACTGTCAGAATGAAAAGCAATTAATGTTCTTTCCAGTTTATGGTTCTTATATAGTTTGATTCTTAATAAAAAAAAGAGTAATACTAAAGCACTTTTCTTTTATTAAAATGTGCTTTATGGTAACAACAAGATTGATACCCCTCACTGTAAGGTCTTGCAAACTTGTATTTCAAATCACAATCCTATATATTGAAGACTTCTTCATGTCTGAACACTAAGAATGGAAGGGTACACCAGAATCAGTGGAAACTGACTCAGAAGGAAGCAATCACCTCACACTTTTTGGTGGTGTATTTTATATATTTTTGCCATACCCAGCTGTGCTTGGTTTACTTCTGGCTCTGCTCAAGGATGACTCCTGGTAGAACACATATATTGGGAAAAAGTCACACCTGGGCCAGTTACATACAAGGCAAATACTTTTACCCAAAGTAGTATCTGTCTAGATCTGCCTGCTTCTTTCTTAGTGGATGACTCAGGTTTTATTTAAAGAAATTCACTATGAGAAATTTAAGGGGAGAAAGAAAATAACAGAAGAGTGGGGGAAGAGGAAAAAAGTGAGAGGAGAGAATTAATAGATTAATTAATTAATATGTGCTTATCCAGAGTGGGAAAAGGTCTTTCCAGAGTGGGAAAAGGTCATAAATAACTGCTTTTGAAAACAATTCTTATCTTCCATCTTTACCATTTTAAGCTAAACCCTAATGAGGCATTCTTTCTTTTTTAATTTTATTTGATACTATTGAGGTCATCCCATGAAAATATTTTAATTGCTTTATTTATACTGTATTTTGAAATAGGTTACACAATAGGTCTTTTTTATTTAAAATAAGTGCTGTGATTAAGTGAACTGATTCTTAAATTTAGCACTTCTAGCAATCTAGTTCCTTTATGGATATGTTAATGCATGGTTCTATTTATGAATATAGATGCCGCAATGTAAGACCCTCTGTGGAATAGCAAGTTACAAAATGCTATTTTCTGGAAGCAGTAATTTAATCAATATCAAAGTTTACCTAGTTTTGACAAGTTTCCTGTGATTTGGAAAGCATATATAATATCTGCTTAAAGAAGAAAATTTATATATTACCAATAAAATAACCATTATTAAGAGGAGAAAAGTTATGGAATTATATAAGTCCTTTATGTGTCTACAGAATAGAATTTAGATGACAGAGGTAACTGACACATGTATGTGTGACAAATAATTTTTTCTTTATTTTAAAATTAGTTTCATATGGTTTGTTAAATTTTATAATATTTTCTTAAACCTTTATGTAGTTAGAAATTATTATTAACTCTTTAATTTAGCCAAACAATTAGCCTTAAAAGAATTTAACATATTTCCTTGTAATAAAATCTTAGTTGCCTTTAATATTTTATGGAGGATTGGACAAGTTGATACTAAAGTTCTTATAAAAATTATGGATAGGAGCCATCCTGTACTATCTTCTCAACTCTCCTGTGGTCTGCTATTTTGTTCTCCCTACCCATCATTCCCTTGGGGCACTTCTCCCTGCCCATCATTCCCTCGCTGCACTTTGTAGGAGCTGTACCACCTACAAAGGGTGGAGCTGGAGGAGCCAATTAACCCCAACATAACACGTAGAAAAAAAGCACACTATAAGCGTGACAATGGGGAAACAATGCAGGCCAACACCAGTCATAGAGAATGAAGATGGCAGCTCTGATGACCTGAAAACTGCCAATCAACTAGTTTGCCTATCAGATCAGGAGTTTAGAGAAGAAATATGGAGGATGTTCATAGAACTCAAAGAAAGCATAGATCAAGTTGAATGAAACACAAATAAGAATCAGAAGGTTACAAAGATAGAAATCACAAAACTCCAAACTAAAATAGCAGGTCTGAAAATCTCAGTAGACGAAGTGAAAACCACAATGGAAAGCCTCCCCAGAAGAGTAATGGCAGCTGAGGACAGAAAGAATGAGCTGAAAGATGAGATGCATAACAACTCCATACAACAAAAGAGATTGGAAAGAGCCTTAAAACAAATGATCAGACAAAGGAAAAATTACTCAAAGAATATAAACAGATGAAAATACAAGTCTTTGCTAAACTCAACAAAAGCAACATAAGAAACATTGGAGTCCCAGATACCCAGGAAGAAAATCCCCAGGAATAATCAATAGCTAAGAACATCATTGCAGAGAAAATCCCAGAACTAAAGACTGAGACTGCATGAAACAAAATCCTACATGCCCTAAGACTATCAGCTAAAAGAAACCTTAAGTAATGCACCCCAAGACACATCGTAGTCACAATGACGAATCCCACTGATAGGGATAGAATACTGAAAACAGCAAGAACAAAAAAGGAAATTACATTCAAAGGAGCACCCTTAAGATTTATAGCAGGGGTCCTCAAACTTTTTAAACAGGGGGCCAGTTCACTGTCCTTCAGACTGTTAGAGGGCCAGATTATAGTAAAAAAAATTATGAACAAATTTCTATGCACACTGCATATATCTTATTTAGAAGTGAAGAAACAAAATGGAAACAAATACAATATGTGGCCCGTGGGCCATAGTTTGAGGACCATTGATTTACAGCAATACTGTTTCAAGAAACCCTCAAGGCCAGAAGGCAATGGTTGGATAAAGTGATAACATTCAATGAAATGAATTCGCTGTCTAGAATATGCAACCAGTCAGATTCACTTTCAGGTTTGAAGGAAGTATATATAGCTTTATGGATAAATAACTGCTCAGAAATTTTACAGACTCATAACAAACCTTAAAAATATCTATAATGGGCTGGAGAGATAGCACAGCAGTGTTTGCCTTTCAAGCAACCGATCCAGTACTTAAGGTGGTTGGTTCGAATCCTGGTGTCCCATATGTTCCCCCGTGCTTGCCAGGAGCTATTTCTGAGGAGATAGCCAGGAGTAACCCCTGAGCACCACTGGGTGTGACCCCCCAAAAAAAAGAATATCTAAAAGGTCTACTTTAAGACAAGACAGACCAACAGACAACAGACACACCAAACTTCTACACAAATATGACATGAAATCCCATAATGATTATCTCTCTCAAACTCAATGACTAACTGCACCTGTTAAAAGACACAGAGTGGCCAAATGGATCAAAAAGTTGAATCTGACATTCTGCTGCCTTCAAGAAGCACAACTGAATATTCAGAACAAACATAGACTCAAAATCAAAGGTTGGAGGAAAATCATCCAAGCAAACAACTCCCTTAAAAAATCTGAAGTGACCATATTAATATCATATGACATGACTTTAGACTCAAAATAATTATATGGGATGAAGATGGATATTATGTACTAATCAAGGAATATTTCCAACAGGAATAAATCACACTCCTAAACATATACGCACACAATGAGGAAGCAGCAAAATTTTTAATACAATTGTTGACAAATATAAAAGAAGATATCAATAGCAACACAATAATAGTGGTAGATGGCAACATTGCTCTGACACCCCTTGATAGGTCTACCAGGCAGAAACCAAACAAGAATATACTAGCTCTGAAAAGAGAAATGGAAGAAAGTGGACTGGTAGATATATATGACACTGCATCCCCAGAAAACTAGATACACATTCTTCTCCAATGCACATGTGTCAATCTCCAGGATAGACCACATGCTGGCCCATAAAACATAACGCCATAAAGTTAAGAGAATAGAAATTGTACGAACTATCTTCGCTGATCACAAGGCACTGAAATTAAAAGTGAATTACAAAGAAACTCAGAAGAAAAAATGTAACACCTAGAAACTAAACAGCTTACTACTTAACATCCAGTGGGTAGGAGATGAAATCAAAAAGGAAATCAAAACGTTTGTGGAAACATTGGGACCAGAGCAGTGGTGCAAGCCTTAGGGCATTTGCTTTGAGCAGGCTAGCCTAGGACGAACTGCGATTCAAAGCCCCGGGATCCCATATGGTCCCCCAAGCCAGAGCAATTTCTGAGCTCATAGCCAGGAGTAAACTTTGAGGGTCACCGGGTGTGGCCCAAAAACAAACAAAATAAAACAAAAGTTTGTGGAAACAAATGACAATGAAGACACAAATTGTCAGAATTTATGGGAAACAACAAAAGCAGTGCTAAGAGGAATAGTTTATAGCCTTGCAAGCACACATCAGAAAAATAAGAAGGGGCCTATATAAAAAGTTTAATGAAACAACTTTTAAAATTAGAAAATGATCAACAAAAGGAACAAAAATAGGTAGGCAGAAGGTAATAACAAAGCATAGAGCAGAAATCAATGAAGTGGAAATAAACAAAACAATCCAAAAGATCAACAAAAGTTAAAGTTTTTTCTTTGAAAAAAATAAACAAGATTGATTAACCACTAACAAGACTCAAAAATAAATGGAGAGTGATATCTAATAAATCGAATGAGAAATGAAAAGGGGGAGATCACTTCAGAGATACTTCAAGGGGAGATAATTTAGAGATTCAAAGGGTAATCAGAGATTATTTGGAGAAACTCTATGACATGAGTCATGTAAACCTGGAAGTAATGGATAAATTCTTGGACACATAATCTTCTACAGTTACATCAGGGTGTCTAGCATACCTAAATAGACCCACCACTAATGAGGAAATTAAAATGATAATCAAAAGTCTTCCCAAAAACAAAAGCCCAGGTCTAGATGATTCTAGATTATTATTATTATTATTATTATTATTATTATAATAGATTATTATTACTAATGATTCATTCAAACCTTTAAAGAGAAAATATTACCAATAATTTTCAGGCTCTTTGATAAAACTGAAAAATTCAGGAACACTCACAAATATTTTATGAAGCTAACATCACCCTGTTTACAAAACTAGACAGAGATGCTGCAAAAAAAAAAAAACTACAGAAAAATATCCCTGATTAACACAGATGTAAAGATCCTCAATGAAATTCTAGCAAATAAAATTCAATGCCTCATTAAGAATGCCATACACCATGATCAAGTAAGTTTCATTCCAAGAATGCAAAGATGGTTTAACATTCATAAATTAATCAACATAATACACCTTATCAACAAAAATAATAATAAAAACCATAAGATCATATCAATAGATGAAGAGAAAACATTTGAATGGGTCCTATACACATTCTTGATAAAAAAAAAAACTCATCAAGATGGCAATGGAAGAAACTTTACTCAGTATAGTCAAGGTCATCTACAACAAGCCACTCGCGAATCTCACTGGAGATAAAATAAAAACCTTTCCTCTCAAATCTGGTACAAGACAAAACTGCCCTCTCTCACCACTCCTATTGAACATAGTGCTGGGAGTCCTTGCCACAGAAATTAAGCTATGAAAGAAATGATAATATGCATAATATATATATATATTTTATATATAATATAAGAAAATGATATCAAGGGCATCTAAAGAGGAAAGGAAGAACTCAAGCTGTCACTGTTTGTAGATGACATACTATATTTAGAAAACCCTAAAGACTCTACCAAAATTCTTCTAGAAACAATAGATTCATATAGCAAAGTGTCAGGTACCAAATTAACACACAAAAGTCAATGGCCTTCTTGTACACCAATAATGATAGAAAAGAAATGGACATTAAAATATCCCATTCACATTAGTGTCACACAAAATCAATTATTTTGGAGTCATCTTAACTAAAGAAATGAAGGACCTATACAAAGAAAACTACAAAACACTGCTTCAAGAATTAAAAGAGTACACACAGAAATGGAGACACATACCTTGCTCTTGGATTGGTAGGATTAACATAATTAAATTGGCAACACATGACCTTATTCAAAGAGTGGATTAAACAGTCTTGAAATTCATCTGGAACAATAAACACCAGAAAATAGCTAGAGCAACCCCTGGAAAAAGGAATATGGGAGGTATCTTATTCCCCAACTATAAATAGTATTACAAAGTTATAGTCATTAAAACAGCATGGCACTGGAATAAAGATATACTCTCAGATCAGTGGAATAGACTTGAGTGTTCAGAGAATGTACCCCAGATATGCAATCAATTAATTTTTGATAAAAGGACAAGAAATACAAAATGGAGCAAGAAAAGCCTCTTCAACAAGTGGTGTTCGCACAATTGGTCAGCCATATGCAAAAAAAGTGAACCAGACCTCCATCTAACTCCATGCACAACTGTCAAATCTAAATGGATTAAAGGCCTTGTTATAAGACCCGAAACCATAAGGTATATAGAGCTACATGTAGGTAAAACACTCCATGACATTGAGACTAAAGGTGTCTACAAAAAGAAAACAGTACTCTCCAAACAAGTGGAAGCAAAGATAAACAAATGGGACTATATTAAGCTGAGAAGCTTCTGCATCTCAAAGGAAATAGTGTCTAGGATACAAAAGCCACCCACAGAATGGGAGAAACTATTCACCCAATATCCATCAGATAAGGGACTAATAGTGAAAATATACAAGATACTGACAGAACTTAACAAGAAAAAAGAATCTAACCCCATAAAAATGGGAAGAAGAAATGAACTGCCACTTCCTCAAAGAAGAAATACAAATGCCCAAAGGGCACATGGAAAAATACTACACATCACTAATCATCAGGGAGATGTAAAACAAAACAACGAGATACCATTTCATGTCACAGAGACTGGCACACATCACAAAAAAATAAGAACAATTGGCGCTGGTGGGGATGTGGAGAGAAAGGAACTGTTTTTCACTGCAGGTGGGAATGCCATCTAGTCCAGCCTTCATGGAAAACAATATGGAGATTCCTCAAAAAACTGGAAATTGAGCTTCATATTATCCTGCTCTACCACTCCTAGGGATATACCCTAGGGACACAAAAACACAATACAAAAATCCCTTCCTCACACCTATTTACAATAGTTAAACTCTGGAAATAACCAAGAAGCCCTTCAACAGATGAGTAGCTAAAGAAACTGTGGTACATATACACAATGGAATATTATGCCGTCATCAGGAGAGATGAAGTCATGAAAATTTCCTATACATTGATGTACATGGAATCTAGTATGCTGAGTGAAATAAGTCAGAAGGAGAGAGATAGACACAGAATAGTTTCACTCATCTATGGCTTTTAAGAAAATAAAATACATTATTGTAATAATGCCCAGAGACAATAGAGATGAGGGCTGGCAGGACTGACTCATGATATGATGTTCACCATCACGAGTGGTGAATGTAGTTAGATAAATAACTACACTGACAACTATAGTGACAATGTCAATGAGTAAGAGAAGCAGTATGTCTGTCTTGAATAAAGGGGGGAGATTTGGAGCACTGGTGATGGGAATGTTACACTGGTGAAGGGGGGGTGTTCTTTATATGACTGAAACCCAACTCTAACATGTCTGTAATAAGGTGTTTACATAAATATAAAAAATCAGGGATAGAATCACTAATGTATATAAACATATACAATCATTGTTAGAACTATAGGACATAATCAGGGCTGGAGTGGGAGCACAGTTGTAGGGCATTGCCTTGCATGTGACTGACCCAGGATGGACCTGGTAGATCCTGGCATCCCTTATATTCCCCCAAGCCTGCCAGGAGTGATTTCTGAGGCAAAGCCAGGAGTATCCCCTCAGCGCTGCCATGTATGGCCCAAAAAGAAAAAACACAAAATAATAATCATATATATTCCTGGTTTTGTCACTGGTGTTTAAAAATGTGTATTGGAAGATAAGACTGAGAATACTGAAGGAGAACTAATTCCCTTTATACTTGTTACCTATGAAAAAGGTAGTGGAAACACTAATTTTATTTTAATTTGGGGGGGACACACCTGCTTGGCTCTGAGATCAGGGATCACGGGATCACTCCTGGAGGACTTCAGGGACATATGGGATGCCAGAGATTAAAACTTGGTCAGATTTGTGCAAGACAAGTACCTTATCCACTGTACTCTCTCTGCCCCTCATTGTCACTATGTACCATAAATCATGCAGTGAAAGATTTGTAATGCACGTTGGTCACAATAAAAATTAAAAAAAAGAAAAATATCTAGAGGACCAAAAGGCTGTTATATGAACATGAATTAGAACAACAAATGTCCAATTCTCTTTCTCTTGAAAAAAACATAAGCACCAGACACTTATCTACATAGAAACCCAAAAGACAAGGCCGTATGGGAGAAAACCTACAAAGCCAACTTTACAAAAACAAGTTGTACTTATTATACTTCTCCATTCTGGGTTATATCCACAATTTAACTTGAATATGTAGACCCTTTAATTATCTTTATTGGTTACTCTCAGCTCTGGCTATCTCCTCTCTGGAAAAGTAGGCATTCTCTCTTAAATGTATTACTCTGCTTCTTTCCCTCCCATAAATTTTAAGTAGATGCATGTTACTCTACTAATTATTTCCTTTTAAAATATTTTTCTGAAAGGGAAAATGACAGTTCTGAAAGGAAAATGGAATAATGTTAAGACTTTGTTTTTTTTCCTCAAAAGAGCAATTCCTTCTTCCAGTATGGGTCCACTAATTCTCAAGTAAGTGGCTTGTGGAATTTAGTTCCCATGTCACGTAGAACAAATGAGACTCAGGCACAGTCTGGCAATTTCTGAATAAACATGGTTAGATGCAAGAATCCATACTGCATAGTAGTTGTGGCAGACTTTACTAGTACTAACCCTCTCAGACACTTCCCTGGGTAAGTGAGGTGGATAGATTCCCAATTTATGGGTTACTAAAACTTTTCTTCAAATTCACCTTCACTACTATTGTGAATAATAAACATTAGAGATTCTAAAAAATAAGTAAAAATTTCTACTTTATAAAAATGCAATTTAAAATGTAAAAAGGAAAGAAATGCTGGTATATTCTTCTGGTGGGAATATAAGGTATTAACCTAAGTTTAGAAAACTGCTGGGTTCTAAAAAAGTTTAATAAACAAGTGTCAGTAATCCAGCTCATTATTCCCCCAAAATGGACAATATATAACCCACATAAAACTTCTATAGAATATTTAATACAGAATTATCCACCAGAACCAAAAACTGGAAACAACCCAAACCTACTACTAGAAGCAACATGGCATTATCCAGAGCTCTGTATCCATATCCATACACTAGAGAAATGTGCACAATATGGATGAAGCTTTGGATCATTGTGCTAAATGGGAGGGGTCTTATGCTGATTCAAGTTTTTACACATGAAATCATATGGTGATTCATTTTTTACACCGTGATAAAATTCAAGTTAGTCTATCACAAAAAAAATTTTTCTGCAGCTGATCCGAACTGGGAGTGGAGGGGAGAAAAACACTGGAAAGGGCAGAAAGAAATTTGTGGGTGATAAAAATGTTCTGCATCTTTATTGTGATGTTTTCAAAATTGTATGCATCTATCAAAACTCAACAAATTATTCACTGTAGGATATCCAAAAGGTAGAGTGTACAGCAGTTATGGTGCTTGTATAGTAAGTGGTCAACCCGGGTTTCATCCCCTGCATGCAGCTGAACTGGTTTCAAAGCCCAGTACATTCATTTGCTTCCCTGATCTCTTTTTTTGTTTATTATTTTTTTATTTAAACAACTTTATTACATACATGATTTTGTTTGGGTTTCAGTCATGTAAAGAACACCACCCATCACCAGTGCAACATTCCCATCACCAATGTCCCAAATCTCCCTCCTCCCCACCCAACCCCCACCTGTACTCTAGACAGGCTTTCTATTTCCCTTGTACATTCTCATTATTAGGATAGTTCAAAAAGTAGTTATTTCTCTAACTAAAATCATCCCTGTTTGTGGTGAGCTTCATGAGGTGAGATGTTACTTCCAGCTCTTTTCCTTTCATGTCTGAAAGTTGTTATTGCAAGAATGTCTTTCATTTTTCTTAAAACCCATAGATGAGTGAGACCATTCTGTGTCTTTCTCTCTCGCTCTCTGACTTATTTCATCAGCATAATAGATTCCATGTACATCCATGTATAGGAAAATTTCATGACTTCATCTCTCCTGACAACTACATAATATTCTATTGTGTATATGTACCACAGTTTCTTTAGCCATTCATCTGTTGAAGGGTATCTTGGCTGTTTCCAGAGTCTTGCTATGTAAATACTGCTGCAATGAATATAGGTGTAAGGAAGGGATTCCCTGATCTCTGAATGCAGAGATAGTAAGTCTTAAGTATCACTGAGTGTGCTTCAAAAAAAAAACAATCAAATAATGGCAAATTACTTATCATAAATGAAAAGGTGCTTATTTTATGTCAAGTATTTCAAAGAAACAAAATCACACTCACCCTAAAAACGTACACCAAGGGGTCAACAAGATATTACAAGGATTAAGACATGAAAACCTTCCATGCAACAGAGCCCGGTGCAATATCTGGCACTACCTGGTCTCCTGAGCATTACCAGGTACAGTCATGGAGGCCCGTGAACTCGACCAGAGTAGCCTAGGTAATCCCTAGCATGACAGGAACCAAGAAGTACCACTTCCTTAGATCAGGTTGTTCAAGAATCACCAAGAGGGATCCCAGAAAACTGCCTGGGAGCCCCTCCGAAAAACAGAGCAAATATTTATGGAAAAGAAATGTCTCTCTGTGCTGAGATATCATTCTGTGTGTTTTACTTTAGTCCACTGATACATCTAGTTGTTCGTGGGTTTACACCAGACTGTGTTAATTATGAGAGGCTATGTGATACTTTGATTTCCGGTAAAGTGATTTTCATCTTACTTTTTCTTTGTCCATGTTTTCCTGAAAAAACATTTTAGTTTTTTAGTGTTCTTTTATTTTTCATAGGTTTGATAGGATTAACTTATAGGTTTGATGACATTACTCATTAATTAAAGAAATAGACAAGTTAATTTAAAAACTATGCCCCAAATATAATTAAGATGATAAACTAAGCACACAACAAAAAGTTGAACCAAATAAAGATGAAAATTTCCTGTGCACTATTTTAGCATGATGTATTTAAGTACAGTAAACGAGTTTCATGTTGGGGTAGTAACATATTGATTTTTTTAGATATACTTTTTAACTTAAAGTTTATTGTGGCCGAAGTGAATTACAAATATTTTACAGTAATATTTAAGGTACAGAGTGACAATGAATCAGGCATTCCCACCATCAGTGTTGTCCTCCCTCCACTCTTGTTCCCAGCATGTATCCTAATGTAGATATACTTATTAACTGAAAGATATCCCTTTTATCTTATCTGTTTTCTTATACTGATATGTCTTTCTTTAATTCTCCCTCTGAGAGACATAATGAACTTAATGTAGTGGTCTTCTCCTTGACTCAGCTTCATGAAGGAAAGTGCCATTCATGATAGTACTTGCTGTACTATCTCTGTACTATCTCCCCGGCTTCTGAGAAAAAAAACTGAACATGAAAACGCTAAGTAAAACATATACCCTATTAACCTAAATATACATCTCTAGAATATTAGAGAATTTTTTATTTTTTCCATAAGTTTGGGCACATTAAATTAATTGCCCAGGTCACATACCTGATAAAGAACAGACCTGAGTTGTTATAAGGCAAGCTGTTTCTGGATTTCACATTCCTAATCTCATCATTTTACAGTTGTTGTCATGGCTTCTTCCCACCAACAATGATTTCTGACTAATGGGATTCTAATTACCGAAGAAAAGGATGGCCAATTATTCATGTGACGTTGCGGTGGTTGCCTCCATCTGCAGCTCTTTACTGAGGGGTATAATGAGTATGAGTTTTTATTTCTGAAAGGAGAGCAAGATACATGAGAACATGCCATATAAGCATGGAAATATGGAATCCAGATATGATATTGGCATTAATGCCCAGTAGTAACCTCATCCCGAGTTTCAACAGCCAAAAAATTTTCCAGACAGGAATGCTATGGTAACCATTCCTTTCCAATCAAGAAAATTTGAATGGTGTGGTAATAAAGCTGAAAGTATGAAGTTGTTTTTTTAATTTTTTCTATTAATATTTATTTAAACATCTTGATTACAAATATGATTGTAGTTGGGTTTCAGTCATGTAAAGAACACCCCCCTTCACCGGTGCAACATTCCCATCACCAATGTCCTAAATCTCCCTCCTCCCAACCCACCCCTGCCTGTACTCTAGACAGGCTTTCTACTCTTCTCATTCATTCATTCATTCATTCAAATTATTGTGATAGTTCTCAATGTAGTTATTTCTATACTGCACTCATCATTCTTTGTGGTGAGCTTCACAAGCTGGACCTTCTAGTTCTCCTTTCTTTTGTTTCTGAGAATTATTGCAAAAATGTATTTTATGTTTCTTAAGACCCATAGATGAGTGAGACTATTCTGTATCTCTCTCTCCCTCTGGCTTATCTCACTCAAAATAATAGATTCCATATACATCCATGCATAGAAAAATTTCATGACTTCATCTCTGCTGACGGCTGCATAATATTCCATCGTGTATATGTACCATAGTTTCTTTAGCCATTCATCTGTTGAAGGACATCTTCGTTGTTTCCAGAATCTGGCTACTGTAAATAGTGCTGCAATGAATAAAGGTGCGAGGAAGGGATTTTTGAAATGTATTTTTGTATTCCTAGGGTAAATCTCTAAGAGTGGTATAGCTGGATCATATGGGAGCTCAATTAACATATTGATATCTATTTGTAAAATATTCCATGCTGTGTTCTTGTTACTAAATTTCAACTTGTTTCTAAATTAAAATGTAAAGAAATCACATAATTATATTGTTTCTTTGAAACATTAATCCTGGGCAGGAGATGCAGCTCAGTGACAGCACACATGCTTTACATAGGCATTTACATAAGGCATTGAGAATTCAACATCCAGTGTCAAAAATATAGTACCCAAAGTGAAATCTGGTGACCAGAAAACAGCACTACAGTTAGCATGCTTTGTAGGCACCTAGCCTAGGTTTGATACATAGCACATACATCTTTTTAATACCAAGTATGTCCCTACAGGCTTCCTGAGTACCATCTAAGGGGTGCCTCCCCTGCCCCCCAAAAGAACTCGTATTAAGTACCATGGTAACTTAAAATATAGCCTTTTGTGTAAACATTAACACTAGTCTAAATATGCACATAAATGAACTACTTATGAAAGAATGATTTATTCTAACATTTTCCATTTTATTATAAAAGCAAATACAGGAATTTTATATTTCCTTGTACTTAATATTCACTCTAGATTTCAACTTTATATCTCTTGTTCTCCAAGGGTGCAACATAGAATTGTGAATTGCAAAACTGCACAGTCATTTGTGGAATAGAGAAAAGCGACACAATTGAATGTGGAAGCCCTGCTTTGGTCCTTTCTGCTCTAAGAGTTCTTCAAATCCATGTAGGTGAACTAGAGAAAAATAAATGTTGCTATTGAAAAGGAGGCCTTATAATTTTGAGAAAATCCATGTTATTTAAAATAGAGGGTTTTAAGTTCAAATCATAGTCATGCTATTTAACTCAAATATCATCTGTAAAATCAGTTAATATTATCGACCAGGGAGAGGCTGGTAAAAATACACATCAAATAATTAAGACCTGAGAAGTAACTGATACCATAATAGGTGTTTTGTTTGAACACATTTGTTTTATACTTATTGTAGAGTTGAGGAATCTCCCAAGACCTAAGGCTGTGCCAACTGTTTCTTCTAGAATCAGTTAAAGTGATCTAAATACTTAGTGGTAAAAATATTTGCTCAGATTCTTGAAATTACCATCAAGAAAGGAACTGATATATTTCCTAAGTTCTAATCAGAATAGCACACTGTTGAGCAAGAATATAGGTAGGTGCACACACACACACACACACACACACACACACACACACACACACACACACACATATATATATATACACACAGACACAAGTACACACGGTCATTCCTCTACCAAAATATTACGCTCCGCAAACCCACCCGTGCTATTTGCCTAGCTTAGGGAACAGCCAAACTGCATCATATCTGGCCAAGTTTGTGCCTTTATCCTTTTGGCTAATGTTTATACAGTTAGGTAAATATCAAGAACTATAACGTATATTAACTCTAAATTTTCAAACCTGCTGATTTTGTTCACAAAATAAAAAATAAAAGGTTTGCTATCTTTACAACTTTCAACTATTTGAAGACTATCCTTTAAATGAACTCTCCAAAAGTCTTATTTTTTTTCTATTCTTCTGGAGGTTCCCAAGTGGTACTGAGGAGTCCTGGTGCCCCACCAGTAAATCTGGGCCAACCAGACCAGACATTCAATACAAGAGCCTGAGATTGTAATGCTGCTGAGGCCTGTGGTGCTGGAAACCACCAGGGCCACCCTAGAAGTACTGGGCCTTCAGGACTGTATCTAGTAATGCTCATGGGCCTGTATAGAGCCAAGAATCAACTGGGGTCTGGTATAAGCTGATATCATTGTACTATCTTTTGGACTATTTCTTATCCCATTTTTTGAAGCTCATTCATTATAATACTATTCGTATCACTAACAACTGGGTCTATAATAGAATTCATAATTTAGCAAGTCATTATTCAGAAAAATACATCTTGGCTAGAAGAGACAAGCTGGAAACAGGTATAGCTCTGTGAAACTTTCAGAATATTTTTAAATCTAAATCTATATAATTTCAAATCCAAATGTGTTTGGCTTCAAAACCCACATTTCTTCCACCATTACATAGTTAACAATTGAAGACAGCCTGTGTAATATGACGAGGTAACAAGGGAAAATTCCGCAGGTGTTTATTTATACAATGAAATGAGTAGTCAGACCTGATAGGAGCTTAACTTAGAGTGATCAAATAATATAAGAAAGTCAGGAACAGAAGTGATAGGATGGGGTAGGGCATTTACCTTGCATGTAGGCAAACCTGGGTTTGAGTCTAGCATACCATATATTACCCAGAGGCCACCAAAAGTGATCCTTGAGCACAGAGTCAGAAGTATGCTCTGAGCACCACTAGGTATGGCCCCAAAACAACAATAAAAACAGCAACAATAACAACAACAACAACAACAAAGAAATTCAGAGAGGCCAGAGAAATAATGCAGGGCTTATGGCTCTTGCTTTGCATGCAGCCAATACCAGTTCCACCTCTGGCAAAATTTATATTCCCCCAAGCATTTCCAGGGGTCACTCCTGAGTCACAAAGAGTCCATAAGCACTGTTGGGTGTGGTTTAGTCCCCACTCTCAAATTCCAACAAGACAGTATAAATGGGCAGCACATTTTGACCACCTCAACTATACAATTTATATAGTATACACCAATGTTCAAAACAACCTTTTAAAAATACCCAACTGTGTAGTATTCAGTTATATTTTATTATAAAAAAAATGAACAACCAATATGTAAATAAAATTATTATCAAAGCATACAAAATTATTTCTGTTGTAATTAGCATATTACCTATTTATATAAGACTACAAAGATAGAGAAAAGATGTCTCAAAAATAAATTTCTTGACTCTTGAATGAGATGTAATATGAGCTGTGAAAGATTATATCTATCCTAGCTCAAAGCTACTCTGGCACAAAGCTGGCCATCTCAGGAAAAGAGGGTGGTCCAAGACAAAACCCTTCCAAAGCCATGCTTATTGCCTCCATCAGTCAGAATTACAGTTTTCCTGATGGCCCTGCCTCATCATTTACCCTCGACAATTTCCTGCAGGGTGACACACTTTAGTAAAGCTGGATGTAGGGCTGATATCACCAGGGTATTTTTTTGAGGGAGTGCAACCATCCTTCCCATATCTGCCTTCTTCTGGGAAAGCCAGGGAGCTGTAACTAAAGAGTGTCGCCATATTTGATCAAGGCCTTCTTTTTTAAATTCTTTTATTTTTAATTATGAGAACAAAGATGCAAAGAAAGAGGACAAGGTAAAGTTACAGTGGAAGGACAATCACCCATAAACAGAATTCTCAGAAGAAATCCCCTTGCTGATGCCTTAATTTGAACTTTCAAAGGACATTAAGAAAAATAAAACAGAACCATGTACAAATACTTTGTCCCTCAAGCCCCCAGATTGTAGTACTTTATAACATTTCTTAGTAGTACACAAAGCAATCTAAAGCCATAAAATTTATGTAACTCCTTAAACATTGAAGGCATAGTTTTTTGTACATTTCCATGCACATGCATATTAGTTTAAGTTAATCTCAAAAATTTAAGTGGGTTTTTTATTTAAGAATTAGAGTCAAAGGATCACAGTAAAAACCGTGTTAGAGTGGCAATTATTGTTTACATAGGCCCACCAAAATATGGGGGACATGGAAAGGAAAAGTCTTGACCTAAATAAAAGGAGACCCTACCCCTGAAGTTTCCTAGCATAAGACCAACTCTAGTCTCCAGGCAAACTAGTTTGTCCAATCCAAGTCATTGTCTGTAGTGCCAATACACTTTTATTTTTCACACAGTCTCTGTTGTTGGTATCATGTTTCTGTATTAAAGATTCTGGAATCTGCATATCCTACATTGAAGTCAGTATGGTGTGTAGTGTCCTCTAGTTTCACCTCACAATTAAAGGGCAATATAGAGAGCCCTGTCCTGTAAGCAGGTTGTTGTTGTTGTCAAGTCTTCTTAGTGTTAAGGGAAGTCTCTTTTGAGCAGATCGATGTCAGAGCAGCGGTAGGGTCTTCCCTGGTAAAGGATTGCTTCCAGGTGATGTTATAAACAACCTTGGATGTTTCATAGATAGCTTCCCTGATTCAGGGGTGAATGGAAAATGACCATTCTTTCTGAGGCCTGTGCTAGGTCATTATGTCAATGCTCAGGGTGTAAGGTCCCACTGCACTACAAGATTTGTGTGTTCCTATCTCTATTAGATAAAAACTTATTTGTATGTATAGTATTTTTCCATTTTAATGTGCCTATGCAAACAAGGAACAATGCCAAGTGGCGTTATCAGCACATATGGGGGCCACAAGAACAAGTCCAACAATCCCCATGACATGGTTTAAACATAAGCATTAAACTGAGGGACTCTTTCACCAAAATTCCTTATTGAACAGCTCACAAAGAGAAGAAAAGATAAAAAATGGGGAAAATTGTCACTTTATAAGAGAATATTTAGTAAGAGCTATAGCTGTTAAAGAAAATACACATAAAATATTCAAAAGACATATGTGTCGATTTTATGTCTTTTGAAATAGATGGGGGTTGTTAAACCCAGTGCACCACTTTGGTCTGTGATTAGGACTGTGCAGTACTGAAATTAAAAAGGGTAAATGTGGGGTACTGATGGTTGGGGTGAGAGAGTTAAGGAGTAAAAATGAGCTTTGTGGAGGTGTGCAAAAGGGTAGAATACAAGATGGACATTTTGCATACACAAAACATACCTTAAGGATAGGGAATACTATTAATATATACTGTTTTGAACATGTAGACTGGTAAGAAATCGCCAGTGATGCCTTATTGCAACCAAGCAACTCTCAGCACCCCCAAGTTAGAACCCACCATTTCTGGCCACCTGGGCTGGCACCCAGGGAAGAAGGCCTCCAGTTTTTTTTAAAAAATAAGTTTTACTGTGACCTAAGTGAATAATAAATCTTTCACAGAAATATTTAAGGCACATAGTGACAATGATTGAGGACCATTCCCACCACCATTGTCTTCCCTCCACCCCTGTTCCCAGCATGCATACCATTTCTCCCTAAAATGCCCCCTGGGCTGCTAATATTTGCTCCCCTCTGTGTATAGCTTATGTAGATTAGATATTGATTCTGTTGTCTTTGACTTTAGATTTGGTGTTTGAGTCTGATCATTTTTTATTTCCACTCAATGCTCATATGACTGTTTGGTCCTGGTACCTTCCAATGTATTCCTCCTCAACTCATGAGGCAGAACAAGATGATTCAAGTTATGTGGTTCTGCTGGGGGAAAAAAGAAAAGAAAAACAAAACTGGTTGGATTCCATCTAGAGGTTATAATATCAATTTAAAAGAAGAAAAAGGAAACAAAACAAAAAAGCAACTACAAAAAAAGACCCAGCTACTAAAAACAACCACCATTTTATAATAACAATGAGAACAAAAGAAACTAAAAAATATAATAAAAAAGAAGATAAAGAGAAAGAAAAATAGAAAAGAGAAGAAAAAAGAAAAAAGAAATAAGAAGAAAAATAAATAAAGGAAGGAGGGCTGGTATGGCAAGATTTTGTGTTTCTTTTTGTTTGTTTCTTTTATTTGCCTAGGAAGAGTAAGTATTGAGGAAATCAGAAAGGGAATTCTCTTGGCCTAAGAGATACAAGGTTTCTCCACCCTTGAAGCATACTGCCTTGGGAACAACTACAGGCTCCATACATGCTCATTTTCACACCTCAACATCTTTTATGGTGCCTGGAAACTTTCCGCTCAGTTGGAGATGATAACATCATGCCTCTGTAGCTATAGATCTTGGTATTTGCACAGGTCATAGGATGAAGGCTAGGAGAGAGTTTTTCTTTACATACAGTTCTAGAAGTTCTGTTCCATCACTATTGTTGTAATTAGTCTTCTGTAATTAGTGGTCTTGGTTTTAGCTCAGATCTTAGGACAAAGCTTAGGATGGAGTCTTTCATGATGGTTCCAGAATTTCTGCTCACTAGCAGTTGTCAAAGTCAGACCTCTGGAATTAGAGATCTTGATTTCTGTACAAAGCTTAGGCTAGGATCTTTCTTATTGGTCCCACGATAGGTTCTGCCCAGTTATGTTTGTCAAAATTAGTCTTCTGTAGTTAGCGATCTTGGATTTTGCACATAGCAAAAGATGACGTGTCTTCTGATTTCATCTTACCATTAAGTGATGAGATAGGGCAACCCACTCTTAGATCAAGTTGCTGCCGATTCCTTGTTGTCAAGATGTCATATCAAAACTGGTGCAAGTTGATGCCAGAGCGGTATTAGTATTTCCCAGGGGGAGTTTGGTTCCTGGTTGGAGGGAACTGTGTCAGTTCTACATCTTGGATCTGGGGTTGTGGATTTCACAGTAGCTGTCCAATCACATGGGTCCACATAACACATGTTCAGGGTGGGAGCAGCCCTGTATTATAAAGTGTATGTGTTCTCATCCCTAGTAGATAAGAGCTTGTTTCTGTGCATAAGATTTCCACTTTTTTAGAGTGCCTGTGCAAAAGGGTATTGTGCCATATTATATTGCTGGTGCATTTGGGGTTAAGAATGACAGGCTACACAATCTCTGTACCCTGGTTTTGACCTGAGCTTTTATCCCAGGCAAGAAGTTTTCTTCTAGGTTTTTGTACCAAGCAGAACCAAAACAGCTGAAATTAAAGAATATAACCCTGAAACCTTCACTTAACAAAAAAAAAAAAAACCTTTGTCATTGATGAAGTGCCAAGAAATTGGAAAACCTTTCAACTCTGATGCATGGGTCCAATTTATTTTTAACTTATTTTTACTGTATTTGCTTATATTTCTTTTCTCTTCTCTTTTCTCTTCTGTTTTTCCTATCTCTCCTCATGTATATCTTAGCTAATTATTTATCTTTTTTAACTCAAGTATTTCTTAAGAGCTCAGACCCATCCTATGAGGCTTCCAACAACAACTTAAGAATAGTTCTCTGTCTATCTATATGTGGTCATGAGTTTATAGACAATGGACTCCTCTCTGGCTATCAAACCTAAATTGTAAACAATCCATGCCTATAGTATATATAGCCCTCTTATATATTATTCCTCCTCCCTCCTTCAGAAATGCTCCTCTCCTTTCATCCCCCAATCTTGATCCATTATCGCTCTTTATTTAACCCTCTTTACCCTCAGTTCTTAATCCATTAGGTACCGAGACTGACCTCTTCTCCCAATAAACCACCATCCCACTCTCAAGGTGAAAGGACAACCTCTCAGTCCACATCACGTGCCCTGGCAAGAAACTACAACCAAAACTCCTGCTGACTTATGCTATGTGGCCCTTCTCCTCACCCCAACAAATGTGGGCTGTCACATGCTACTGGACTTAGCTCAAGAAGGACCCCCAGCTGAAGTACACTACCTGATCCCTTACTACTGCAAATCATTTCTTAAATTCAACAGGACCATGGTGTGAGTTGAAAAAGTGCCCTGGATTTCACCCCTCCCTGCAATAATATCTCAAAAGACTTACTGGGTATGCCTATGTTTCCTCTGTATGTTTAATATTTCTATAATAATATATCTTAGTGAATCCCAAATGTAAAGGCAGCCTGCTGCATCATTTATTATCTGGGCCTTCTTCCAAAAGACCCTACATCTGAGTTTATGCCCTTAAAATTTGTAGTATAGTAGCTTGGAATTTCTGGGCAACTTCATATGTTTGATGCCATCATCCATAAATGAATACCCTAATTTAATAGACTGGATATATAACAACAAGAGCTTAATAAATCTTATGACATTGTATTAATGACATTGATGATACAATAACTTTTACAAATGAGCTTGCTACTGTACATTTCCTTTTTTCTTTCTTTTTCCTCTTCTTTTGATTTTACTTTTTCTTCAAATTTTTTCAAAAATGTTGCTTTCATTTATCTATATTGTGATCAACTATGTCAACTATGTGTTGCATTTTTCTTAAATAAAAATAAATAAATTTCCTTTCATTTGCAGGATAATTAGCTTCCCTATAAAATATATGGTACAATTTGAGCATACATATATTTAAAACATTCTTCAATTAGGGGCTGGAGAGATAGTGTAGGGTAGGGCGCTTGCCTTGCACATAATCAACCCAGATTCAATCCCTAACACCCCCATCTGGTCCTCGATTCTCTCCAGGAGTGACTCTTGAAGGCAAAACCAAGAGCAGTCCTGAATACTTCAAGGGGTGGCCCCCAAACAAAATGAAAAAAATCCTACAATTAAAATTTTTTTGTGTTTTTACTGCTTTATTTTACCCATAATGATATTGATGGTCATATTAGTAAATCATTCTTAAGATATCATTTACTCTTTAAAGTTGCTTAACTGAAGAGGTGGATAGTTTCTGTAGAACCAAATTTTATTTGTATTTAGAAAGAAAAGTCAACTAAATAGTTTAATATTGCGTTACTATTCTGTATAACTTTATAAATACCTTATATTAAATTGTATGTTTTTAATTAAATAAGAAGTCTAGTAAACGTTTAGGCTAAATGAGCAGTTTTATATCTACAGATAGGAAAAATGTTAAAGGTCATATTCCAGTGCAGTTTGGGTTATGACTCATTAACACTGCAAAATAATATATGGACAAATATCAATTTTAAAGGAACTTTTATTTGAACATATTCAGTTATTAAATTAGTTAAAAACAGAATTATAAATTTATGAAACATGCCTAACTAACTGAATAATAACTGCTGGTTAAAATCTTCTAGATTTAATTTTCACACTCCGTAACAGTAATTTTTCCTGGGACTTAGACATTTGAGAAACATCTCAGTTACACCATGTGCCAGTTTGCCATTTGTCATGGAACATGAAGAGCCCAAGTGGCTGCCAATGACGCAAACTTTTCCTACTGGCCCGACAAGTATGACTCAGGGCTGTCCTGAGGTGACCGCAATCCTAATGGTGGCAGAAAAATGTAATTATTCCATTTTTGACAGCAGCTATCAGAAACTTTACATTACGGAGATTCCTCAAAAAACTGAAAATTGAACTTCCACATGATCCAGCTATACCACTCCTAGGAATATACCCTAGGGACTCAAAAATACAATTCAAAAATCCCTTCCTCACACCTATATTCATTGCAGCACTGTTTATAATAGCCAGACTCTGGAAGCAACCAAGATGCCCTTAAACAGATGAATAGCTAAAGAAACCGTGGTACATATATACAATGGAATATTATGCAGCCGTCAACAGAGATGGCTATAAAATTTTCCTATACATAAATGTACATGGAATCTATTATGCTGAGTGAAGTAAGTCAGAGGGAGAGAGTAGAGACAGAATATTCTCACTCTTCTATGGGTTTTAAGAAAAATTAAAGATATTATTCTAATAATACCCAGAAACCATAGAGATGAGGGCCAGAAGGACTGATTCACAATATGAAGCTCACCATAAAGAGTGAGTGCAGTTAGGAAAATAACTACACTAACAACTATCATAACAATCTTAATAAGTGAGAGAAGTAGAATTCCTTTCTTGAATACAGGCAGTGGTGGGGAATGGGGGGCATTGGTGGTGGGAATGTTGCACTGGTGAAGGGGGTGTTCTTTTCATGACTGAAACCCAACTATAATCATGCTTGTACTCATGGTGCTTAAATAAAGATTTTATATAAAATATAATTAAAAAAGAAACTTTACATTATGCCACCGTTCTAAGGTTCATAATTTTGACTTCATTAAATGACTAATTCAAGTTAAAAATTCAGTACCTAAATCTTAACATGTGAGAAAAAGTAGTTTAGTAAATTCCATTAGAAAGATATTTTTATTACAAAGTATACAATGGTATTTTAGTAGTGAAAGTAGTACTTTTCATTTTCATCTGATTACTGAATGGATGGCAACCCACATAATACAATAACATATATGTTAATTTTTTTAAAAAATCCCGTAATGTGCTTCCATTTTGTTAAATAATTATATTAACTTTGTGGGTTCTATTTAATATTCATACATTTATTTAAATAGCTATTAGAAATCTCACTACTGTTAAAAAATTACACATGTGTAAAATTACTGATATAGATACTACAATGCAGTAGCCAGTACTGATTTCTGTTTTGATTTGGGACTTTACACAAGTGTACTCAGAGTTCACTCTTGGCTCTATGAGATCAGGGATCACTCCCAGAGTGGCACACGCAATGATGGAACTTAGGTCAGTCACAAACAAGACAAGAACTATAATTCCTGTATTATATTTCTGACTATATACTCCGGATTTTAAACAAATATTCCTTGAAATAAGACGTGGAAACTTTGGGGGCGTTTACTATTATTGAGACATGAGAATGTTGGAAAGACCAATACAAATGCTACACTAGCTACTGGAACAAAGGAAAACAATAAAGTTAGCTCTACAGTGAAATTTAAACATTATTCAGTGCTGAGGCCAGAGCGACAGCACAGCAGTTGAGTGTTTGCCTTGCACGCAGCTGACCCAGGACAGAGTTGGGTTTGTTCCCAGGCGTCCCATATGGTCCCCGAGCCAGGAGCGATTTCTGAGTGCATAGCCAGAAGTAACCCGAGTGTCATCGGGTGTGACCCATAAACCAAATAAAACTTCTTCAGTGCTTATGATTCCTTCAAATACTATACTTTGGGGGTATATCTGAGGCAGCTATTTGTTTTCTGCAAGGAAGAATGTATTCTGTTTTGTTTGCTACTAGCACCATTCACACTGGTGGGATTCAGTGCAGGACTCCCAAACACCAAACAGCAAGTAGGTATTCCAATCCTTTGAGTCATTTCTCTGACCCTAATCTATTAATCCAGCAGTATTATTGAATTGTCGAAGTAGATACTTAAATAAATAATATTAAATTATTTTATCTTCAGCATTCTATGTATGCTATATAAGTAAAATAGGACATTATTGACTGGAGAGATAGTAAAGCTGATAGGGTGCTTGCATTCAAGACACCAACCCATATTCTATCCTGGTCATCTCTTATGATACCTTTAGCACCACCAGGAGTCATTCCTGCATGCAGAACCAGGAGTAAACAATGAGGACTACAGTGTGTGGCTCAAAAATCAAATGTAAGTAAAATGGGACATTATTTTAAAAAGTGATTTGTACTATACTATTCAGTAGAGCAAACCACTTATTCAGTTTACACAAACCAAACATGTCAACTGTGTGTACAGAGTTTGATTTTACATACTGAAGTAAACTATAAAAGCAATCTGTAAAACTTTAGAAAATGAAATCTAAAACTACTGAATCATAACATAGAGATTAAAAGACAATCAAGGCAAGTTTCACCAACAGTTAATAGAATTTAGAGTCCCCCAAAAGTATTCTGTGTTACTATAACTTATATTCAATTATGATAAAATGAAACCTAAATCAAACATTTTAATGAGGACATTAGTCAACAAAGTAAGCTTGTTACATATATTAATCAAGATCTGCTCTAGCGTTGACATGAGAAATCACAAGAATTTACTTTTCTGCTCCAACAGAGATGTCCTTCAATAATCAAAATATAAATATAACATACTATTTTCTAAACTTCAATATATTGGGTAGTCATATCAATTATGCTACTAGAATGAGTTGTGAAATTTGACAAATCCTTTAATTTCTCTGGGCTTGGTTTCCTTTTCCTTATTTTTTTTTTGTTTTGGGGACACATCTGGCAGTGTTCAGGGGTTACTCTTGGCTCTACACTCAAGAATCAGACCTGGTGATGCTCGGGGGACTGTATCGGGGATTGAACCTGGATCCTCTGTGCATAAGACAAGCACTCTGCCACTGTTCTATCTCACCAGTTTCTGAGCTTGGCTTCTACTATAACAGAGGACCAAAGATTACTAAAATGTTATTTCTGGTTTTAATTTTCTATCATCTCAGAGAGAAAATGAGTGTCAGTGTATAGAAAAAGTAATCAAGTTCTTTAATCAAAGAAAGGGACTGATGCAATATCACAGTAGATAGGGCATTTGCCTTGCATGCACCCTACCTAAGTTTTGATCCCTAGCATTCTATATAGTTCCTGGAGCCTATGGAATGGATGTGGCCACCAAAATAGAAAAAAAATCACTAAATTTTAACTAATTATGTTTAAATACACACAAAACAGTGTATTTCAGCTTGTGTTTCCAGTTTGCCTATCAAGTAAATTAAAAAAATATATGTATAATGCTGTAAATTTGTTTTATAAAAATTATAAATGTTGCTAAGAATTTAAGCTGTGTATTTTACTACACAAAATGTTTTGCATAGTTTCACTATCAGTAACTTATACTATTAGTGCTTTACCAAGATGCTAATTTTTAAAGTATGATTTTTAAAATTATCAGCTTGACTATACCATATATTCTAATTTGGTATCCTTGACCCACTATATACAGTTCAAAACCATGCTTATTTTTATTTAATGAGTCTTTTCAACCATCTTACCTTTTCCTCTACTTTCAAAGGGCAACTAGAGAGCATGAAGAGTAAAATACTACAAGAGGCATAAAGTATATTGCTTATGGCCTGCTTGCTAATGTGTTAAGTATTACAGTTTTCCAGATAGAGAAAATGATAAAAGAAAGAGGAGATTTTTAACTAAATATCTTTCGTATTAGCCAAACAAAATTTGTAAAGACACTGTGGCACTCATGGCCTAGACTTCAGGGAGTAAATTCTTAATAAATACACCTTCTGCTCTTATAAAAATTGTCCCACTGCAAAGCACCTGCAACTGTGTACCTGTCATTTAGATTACATGGTAAAAATAAAGCCTTTTAAAAATCAAAATTCCCAACTGTCATTCTGGCTCACTAAAATGAATTTAAAGAGAATCAAGTGAGCACTAAAATCATTCACTGCTACCAAACCAGTGCAAATAAAAAATTTAGAACTGGGGGCTGCACTGCATGCAGCAGAACCCAATTTAATCACTAGCACTGAATATGGTCCCACAAGGACTTCCAGGAGAAGTCCTTAAGCAGAAAACCAGTACTCTCTGAGTAGATAAGTATATGGTCTCAAATCCTGCATGCTCAATATTTATTTAGACATCTTATAGTTTTACAGAAGAGCATATCACCCAAGTTTCTCTTACTGCAAGTTTCTCTAATACCAGCCAAAAATGCAAATAATTTACCCTAGATAATTTACCATAGGTAATAAATACCCTAGTAATAGCACAGTGGGTAGGGTATTTGCCTTGGCTGACCTCTGTTCTAGCTCCAGCATTCCATATGGTCCATCCGCTGTACCTGTCAGGAGTGATTTCTGAATGCAGAGCTAAGAAGAATCACTGAACACTGCCAGGTGTGCCCCAAAAACAAAAAAAGAAAAATGAAAAGCATACATTTGGTTTAAATTTTAGTCTTTTTAAAAATAAGGAATAAAGTCAAAGGTCAACCAAAAAATCCAAATGATCTTCAAAAGATAAACAAAATATAAATATAGCATATTGTCATCTCCTGTCAGAAGCTTATATGAAACAATATGAAAATAGTAAAAATGAAATCCTGTTAAAGCTATTTTCTAGAAACCTTAGGCTTATTATCACTATAATTATTTTGGATCATACCTGACAGTACTCAAGGTCTATTCCTGGTTCTGCAGTTACGGATCACTACCAGTAGTGGTCAGTACTGGAGATCAAACCTGGGCATCTGGGCATGCCCAGGATGCACTCAGTTCATGGAACTAATCAATTATCCCATATTTTGCAAAAATCTTGAAGTCAACATTATTATAATATTAGACTGACAGAAAGGAGACCAAATCAATGCATTTATTTTAAAGATGATTCAATGTCACTATGTTCCTAAAATACCACCGTGAAAGATTTGTAATCCAATTTGGTCAAAATAAAAATGAAAAAAAATAAAATTTTATGATCTATTCAAACAAGATGATTCTAAACCAAATCTTATGCAAATTTCTCCTATCTATCTATCTATCTACTATCTATCTATCTATCTATCTGTCTATCCAATGTATCATTTTGGGTATATTGTGTTGGATAAACTGGTCTTCACCCTAATCAAAGATGGCTCCTTCTTTACATATATTTATTCTACCATGGCAGGGAGAACCTCTAGCTAGGCTCTCTACCCAACCTGCTCTCCACCCATGGAGATGGTCCTATTCATCCCAATAAAGACTGCGGCTCTAGTGGATCTAGCTCTCTCCTCTTGGTGGAAATATCCCCTAATGCGTTTCGTCTCTCTAGCTTTGTTTGGATTATTTCCTGCAGAGGCCCTGTTTCCAGACCATGTGAGTAATTATCTACAACACAGGTTAATTGTTCCAAGAAAATATAAATGTGAGTCAAATTATAAAATCCAAGGAGAAAATCAGAACTGTTTATTTAAAAAAAAAACAGAGCCAATATACTAGTTTTATGAAAGTACACTTTCCAACAACTGTGCTATACACATGGGAATTAATTTGTAGTCTTAATGCTTCTCAATTGCCCTCAATTCAAATACCAATTGTGACACATTAATGAGAATAAGCATTGTTTTGTCTGTGAATCTCTCTTGTTTTCAGTGTTCCAATCTCAAATGAATTGGTTCATTTGTTTCTTACAATTAACTGTTTCTCCTATGAAAAGTCAATAGATTCTTATCACTAAGTATAGTCCTGATGTTTCTAAGTGCTGTCATTTTCATTGCACATGTTGTATCCAATTTTGTCACTATGTATGTTTTGATAATGCTCTTATATTTTAATTGCATTACAAGCCTGAGAAATACATTTATGTCATAAATCTTGAAAAAATAATGCTAGAAAACATTAAGGAGACTTATGTACAAGGTAAGAATTGAGCAACCCCATTTCTTGGCATCTTGGCATCTGAAAATATATATGCACAAACATGTTCATTGTACTGCTGAGTATGATAGCCAAGATATGGAAACAACTCAAATATCCAATGACAGGCAAGTGGATAAAAAAGTTATGGTGTATGGAATACTATATAGTCGTAAGAAAAGACAAAATTTTGCAGTTTACTCTAACTTGTTTGAGACTAGATGATATCAGACTAAACAAGTAAATACTTGCTTATTTACAAGGAGAAGGACTAATACTAGTTGATCTTATTAATCTTTGGTATACAAAATTACCAAACAAGGAATGGAAGGCATCGAATGATGCCAAATCTTGGGCCTTGCATTAAAGAACCAAGAGTGAATACAAGAAAGGTATTGGGAATGATGTGGTTTAAAAGAAGTAGCATAAGGCTTTTGGTAGGTTTAGAGATGAAGTGACTGTGTAATCAAAACTATAAGTAAACACTATTGCAAGCATGTGACCCAAATTACAATAACTAAAGTTTGAAAATGTAGGGCCAGAGTGATAATACAGTGGGGAGGGCACTTCTCTTGCATGCAGTTGACCTAAGTTCAATCTCCAGCATCCCACATGGTCCCCTGAGTACAACTAGGAGAGATTCCCTATTGCAGAATGAGGAATAACCTTATCATCACCAGGTGTGGCCCCAAAACAAAAAATATTTTGTCTCAAAGGTATGTCAAGAGTAGAGGGGACCCTTGCAGCATTGGTGCAGGGATGCTTACTTTGATGGATGATTTGCAGTTGACACACTGACTAAAACTCTTTTATTAATAGTATTGTAACTTGGTGTCTAAATAAAAAAAAATTGAGGGCAAGCTCATGATGATATTGCTTTGACAAAATTGGGACATATTGAACTATTTATAATGCCCCTTTTATTTTGAGAATTTAAAAATATATTTATTGAATATATTAATGTTGTTCCATTAGGAAAAACTAAGATAAATGAGGAATTATCACATGGAGTCTCTACTCATAAGATGAGGCTTATATTGGTTCAGTCATAGCCAGGGATCATGGAACTATCAATATCAATGCCTTACAATGTTTGTATTGGGTTCCCTGGTGGGAAAAATGAGACACACTATTATTCTAACTAGGCTGAATTACTTAAAAGATCATTTAACTCTAATAAGAAAAAACTGTTTGGAGAAAAATGCTTCAATAACACCATTTGAGAAGGAATTATCTAGAAAGAAGCTAGAAAGAGGGAAAAGGTATCTAAAAGAGAATCAACCACCTAAAAGCTATATTCCAAATATATTTTAAAATCAGAATATTCTTTATATGCATGTTTTTTTGTTTGTTTTGGGGTTTATGCTAAAGGTTACTCCTAGCTTTGTAGTCAGAAATTACTGCTGGTGGTGCACAGGGGATCATATGGGATGCCCAGGATCAAAGTGGGTCACTGCATGTTAGCCAAAGGCTCTACTCACTGTACTGTTGTTTTAGCCCCTGAATGCAAATGTTGGCAGTATTTTTACCCAGTAAAATATTTAACTATTTCTCATTCCTATTTTAAAATATTCCTCAGCAAGTAATAAACTATTTTTGAGACCACATCAAAATATAATTCCACTTCTACTCAAATTAAATCTTAAATAATTATCCTTCAAAATCCACTAAACAACATTTCTTTATACCAAATTTTTAAAACAATACCAAGGGCCTGAGAAATTTTAGAATATAAAACCAAGGACTTAACTCCTGCACTATCTCTCCAGCCCCAATTCGTTTTGTTATTTAAAAGTCTAATTTTTATGGAATATAGAAACAGAAGAGAGGTGTATATTAGAAGAGTCTTTTTGGCATGGCTACAGGTTGATATAAATGTTTTTTCACCAGTTCTGAAAGGAATTATCAGGCTTATGTAGTTGATAAAATAAAATACTAAATTCACAGCAGCCTACAAAACAGTGGTTGCTATACAATGATTACTCTTAATCAACTTCACTGAAAAACTCATGTCCATCTGCACTCCAAAATTCTTCCAAGTCTACTTCTCACCATCTGTATTTCCTAAGTCATACAAATCTCACCATTTGCTTCTAACATTCTGTTTTTTATTATTATAAGCCTGCACCATTGAATAAGTTAGTCATACCAAATCTGTGTGATTTTGTTATGAGCAGTTTCATTAGAAGTTGTGAAGGTATCTTCAATTTAAATGTTGTTCATCTATCCTGGGAATGACTATTCTGAGTTAGACATTAGTTGATGTTGGAATGTGAAATTGTCGATTCCAACTGCATATTCAATTGTGGTTACAAACCCTATATATATATACACTCATATATACACATATATATGAGTAATCTACAGGGATGAGTGTTGGAGACATCTTTTAACATACAGTATTCTTATCTTACTAAAATAAAATAAAAAAGATAAAAGAAATGCTTCTTAATTCCTGTTAGATAACTTAAATAATTTGCACAAGAAGTAGAAGCATTTCACAAAGAATCCATTAATGCAGTTAGGCTGGAAGTCAGTGAGCATCAAGTCAAGAAAAGAAAAGGACAGTAAGCAGAAAGTCAGAGACAATTCTAAGGCATTCACATTAATATCAGCATAATTTCACACTTTTTCAGAGGTGAATTAATAAAAACTCAAGTTAGCTTGAATTGTGAGAATTATAACAATTTATTGTGGCATGAAAAAGCAAGTATCATTTTAACACATTAAGGTGCAAGTCACAGCTTTATCTACTTGTTATCAGAGTCTCTTTCTTTCATAATTTTCACAACGGTTATCAAGAAAACAAAATCTTGTCACAAAAATAAAGGAATAAACTGAGAGTATTAAAACATTTGCATTTAAAAATCGAATGTATTTCTTCGAGTTGTGACCAAAAAAAGCCTGAAGGTACAAAAATGCCCTCGCACCCAAACAGAGCTACTAAACAAATTTAGGTGCTGCTTTACAATTTTTGGCCACATCCAACGGTGAGCAAGACTTTTTCCTGTTTCTGAATTCAGGGGCCACTCCTGGTGAGTCTCGGGGGACCAAATGGGTGCCAAGAACTGAACTAGGTTGGTCACCTGAAGGGCAAACACCCTACTTGCTGTTCTATCACTCCAGCCCTAGGTGTTACTTTAAGAAAAACTGATTTTCAAAAAAAACAACAATGAAAAAAGGGTTATTTAGTTTTATTCATTTTCAGTATATCTGCACGAGGCAATTATCTGCCAAAAATAAGCATATGTACATATTTATACCTATATATCAGCTTAAATTATTAGAAACTGAAACAATTTTTCCTGAACAAATAGTCATGCCTTAATTAACATTCCTACACAAATTGTCTGCAGGAACAGAAACTACAATCAGGAGGCTTTGTTTACAAGGTTTAGAACAACACACTATACTACCCAAGAGCTTAACGACAAATCCATTAGCATTGAGGTAAATAAGGGGACAAAGGTACCTTTCAAAGCTCCCATCCTATCCAGGAACATGAAGTTTACTTTTCTCAAACTTATTTTTATTAGTAAAAGCCAGGGTATGGAGGAAAGCTCATCAAGTAAAAGATCAAATAGAAAGGAAAGCAGCTCATTCATCAAGAAAGCATTTTCACATGTAGAAGAGAATGAGGTTTACAGGAGAGAGACATATGGCAGAAGCACTTGATAACAGGCCAGAGCCATGTTGACTCTTCAGAGCACTTTGAGAAATGTGAGTTGATACTGAAAGAATGAATGGGGTAGTGAATAGTTGCTAGGTCAATATATACAATTCCACACTACTGAGCTGCCTATACCGTTCCAAACCACATTTTATTTGTATTTGAAAGAATTTTTAAACACAGAGAAACAATCAAGAGCTATTTCATATGCGTTTTACTTATATTTTGATCACTTAAATTAATAAACTATATTTAAATAAGCTTTAACTTGAAATCATTTTAAATATACAAAAGAAGTTGCAAAAGAAAAACAGTAGAGTTACACTATACCCCTCATCTTTCTTACTCTATTATTAATAGTTTGTATTACTATGATACTTTTGTCACAACTGAGAAACCAACAGGGTTTTTTTTTTTATTATTAACTAAACTACGTACTTAATTTCCACTTCACCAGCTTTTCTAAATGTGTTATTTCTGTTGGAGGATCTTATCCAGGATACCATAATAAAAATAGGCATGATTCCTTTGCCTTTTCTGCTCCACGAGCTTCTCACATTCTTTGTGTTTCTGATAAAAATTGGAGGTTTTGAATACTGCACAATAAGTGGCAAAATATCATTAAACTAGGGATTGTCTAATGTCTGTCTATGATTAAGCTGGACTGGAGGGAGGAAAATCATAAGAAGAAAAACGTCACTGTCACCACAAGGGTAGCCCTATCACTTATCAGTGATGATATTAATTCAGATTGTTTGGCCAAGGTAGTTTCCAATAGGTTTCTCTACTGTGAAAATATTCCCCTCTCGACACTCTAGTCTTTGGAAACAAGTTACTCACTGCAGGCCACAATCAATTTGCAGAGAGTTAAGTGCCACTTCCTTGATAGGAGAGTATAAAATATACTATCTGGAAGTCTCTGTATTCAAGATTTGTCTATTTATTTGCATCAGTGTGAACCAAAGGATATTTTATTTTCATTAAATTCTAATTCAGTACTCCTCTCATGGCTCAAATTGTTCCAGCTTTAACCACTGAGTTCTCTTTCAAAATGCCTCTCAAATCTCTGACACGCCCTTATCACCAAGGGCATCACTGCTTTCTGATGGTTTCATCACTTTCTGGCAGTTTAAGTAGTCTTAAGTTCATCATCTATATCCCTTGGCATCCTAGAGTCTGCCTTTCTCTGAAAATAGTTCGGTTCCTTCCTATATTGGGCTGAAATGGCCAACAGGAAATATCAGGATGAATAGCAAATACACCTGATATGCACCCACTTCTCCTCTATTCATTTTTATTCCAATGATTATCAGTTCATCGCCTCTTCCATTTTCTTTATATATCACAGCATCTACTGTAAATTCTGAATTTACTGTTTCTCTTAAATAGATATGCTCATATAAGTAGGCACCGGTATAAATTATTTTCTTATTATTCAGTAGCAACGAGTAGCTCTATATAGAAATCCATCTTATTTATATAAATAAATTGTATTGGTTTGCTCTTCAAGATTATGTTCTCCACTGAATACTATACTAACTTGCTTGCTTTGTCTCAATGTATTTTTGCTTATTTTGTTTTCTGCTTTGCTCACAACTAAACACATATTACCTCTCTTTTTTCCCCTCACATGTTTCTTAATAAGCTTTGCTCAATAAAAACTATCTTGCTTCACTAACATATTTTTCTTACTATTTTAAAAAATTTAAAAGGTGAAGGATATATTATCCATAAAATTTATTTTAAGAGAAATGACATAATATGATAAAAATGGTAGTTCCAAAAGAATTGACGTAGATGAAAAATAAATGGTAGATTATGTGTTTAATTCATTTGAATCCTAATAATTTTTTAAAAATCGTAAAATGTTTATGACATTTATACAGTAATCTTAGTTAATGAAATGTGTGTTAAATTTTTGACTTTATTTGGACAGACTCTAGTCTTTTTGTGATTTTATTACTGATAATTTAAAAAATAGAAATGTTTAGACCTCCCAGTTATTATTTTGATATATTTATTTTTTGTATATCATGTTATATAAATGAACTAGAAAATATTTCAAAATTAGAAACCCTTTCTTTAAACATCAAAATAGATGTGTCTTAAATTAGTGTAAAGGGATATTAATGCTGTCACTATTTCAAAAAGTCTTTTTTAACAATGTTTATTAGCAAGGATGGAAAAATGGTAAAGTTCTCAAAAACAATCCCTAACAAAATTATGTTTAATATATATGGGTTTCGAAAGATAATCTCTTTAATATAGAAGGTGCCTTATATACTCTCATGGACAGTAGTTTTATTTTTTATTTTTTAAAATAATATCTTTATTTAAGCACCATAATTACAAACATGTTTGTAGTTAGGTTTCACTCATAAAAATAACACTCCCCTTCACCAGTGCAACATTCCCACCAACAATGCCTCCTTCTTCCTTCTTCCCACACCATGCATGTTTTCCAGATAGGCACCTTAATTCTCGCATTCATTAGCATTGACATGATAATTGTTAGTATAGTTATTTCTCTAACTGCACACATTACTCTTTGTGGTAAGCTGTATATCATCAGCCAGTCCTTCCGCGCCTCATTTCTATTATCTCTGGCTTTTATTACAACAATGTATTTTATATTTTTTAAATCCCACAGATAAGTGAAACTATCCTGTGTATATCTCCCTCTAACTAATTTCACACAGCATAATAGTTTCTATGTCCATCCATGCATAGGAAATTTCATGACTTCATCTTTCCTGATGCTGCATAGTATTCCACCTTGTATATGTACCACCGTTACTTAAGCCATTTATCTGTTGAAGGGTATTTGAGCTGTTCCCAGATTCTGGCTATTGTAAATAATACTGAAATGAATAAGTGCATAGAAGGCATTTTTGTATTGTGTTTTTGTGTTCATAAGGTATATCCTTAGGCGTGGTATAGCTGGATTATATGGGAGCTTAATTTCCAGTTTTGTGAGGAATCTCCATATTGTTTTCCATAAAGGCTGGACTAGACATCATTCCCACCAGCAGTGAATGTGAGTTCCTTTCTCTCCACATCCCCATCCCAAGCACTTACTGTTCTTGTTCTTAGGGATGTGTGCCAGTGTCTGTGCATGAGATGGTACCTCATTGTTGTTTTGATTTGCATCTCCCTGGTGATTAGTGATGTGGAGCATTTTTCCATGTGTCTTTGGCCATTTGTATTTCTTCTTTGAGGAAGTGTCTGTTCATTTCTTCTCCCCATTTTTGATGGAGTTGAATGTTTTGTTAAGAAAACGTTTCTTAACAGTGTTGATTTGTTGACAGACTTCTTGTCAAGTCTGTCAGTACCTTGTGTATCTTTGATATTAGCCCCTTATCTGATGGATATTGGGTGAATACTTTCTCCCATTCTGTGGGTGGCCTTTGTATCCTCGTCACTATTTCCATTGAGATGCAGAAACTTCTCAGCTTAATATAGTCCCATCTGTTTATCTCCGTCTCCAATTGTTTAGAGAGTGATGCTTCCTCCTTAAAGATGCCTTTAGTCTCAACCTCATGAAGTGTTTTACTTACATGTTGTTTTTTATACCTTATGGTTCTGGGTCTGTTATTAAGGTTTTTAATCCATTTGGATTTGTGCATGGTGTTTGATGGAGGTTTGAGTTCGCATTTTTGCATGTGGCTGATCCGTTGTCCCAACACTACTTGTTGAAGAGGACAGTAGTTTAAAAAAAGTTCAAAATAACTTGCTGTGTGAAGTCAGTCAAAGGAAGGACAGATATGTAGAATATAAAGGAGCATTACTATGTTGTAAAGGAAAAACACATGGGCCAAAGCCATAGACTTTGTGAAGTGGTCCACATCACTGAGTTTACCGTGAATGGGAAACAGACTTGGTGGTTTGGGATGCTTAGAAGGAACAGAAAAGGACACTTTGGTAGGGGTATGGTGTTGGCACACCAAATACATGAACCCTTATAACTAAAAGAATTAGAAATTACTGTGACTAAATAAAAAATGTTACCACAAAAGTTTAAAAAGCATGACAATTACAATACTCCAGTTTAATGTCTCCTTATTGGATTTTTGGGGATTATTTTATAGAATAAAAAAGTTCAGATACTTTCAAAAGTAAAAGACAATTTAAGATATTCTTAAACTTTTAGAAGTTTCACTTTAAAATAAATACACCTCATTTCTACTAAAAGAAAGCAGAGAGAAATAGAAAGGATCATTTGTATATTTTTATACTGAACAAATTCTACTTCACATTCCTAAATGCCCACTAGAACATATATTTTAGGTCCAGACATAAAACTATATACATCAATTTTAAAATAGAATGTAGATGTAATTATACCACTTATTATCATTGTACAAGTACTCAACTGACCTTATACATCTAACTCAACTTGATAACTGTATTTTGCACTAATTTTCCAACAGTTTTTGACTGGTTGTGATGATATTTTCTCTAGAACTTAAGATCACTTTGAGATTCACTAGGACATATCACAGTCTAGTCAAATAAGGAAAAATTTCCTATCAAAACAAAGTAGTATAATTTTGGATAAATGACTATTCAGAAGATATAAATGTGTTTCATAACTACAAAAGTGTATAAAATTTGCTGTTAAAAGAAACATTGCTAAAATATAAATAGTAAAATATATATTATATAAAAATATATATTGTATAAATTATATATATATTATAAAATATAAATAGTAATGCTAAGTCAACCTGAATAACTTAACATAAGCCATTACTTCTAGTAAAATGTAAAACTGCATAAGAACATCTATTACCATGTCATTTTATGGACAGGTATTTTCAACACTAGGCTGTGAGTTTCCTTTAAAATATAAACTCGTGGCCCGCAAGCCGTTTGCGGCCCTCCGTACAACATTTGGTGGCCCTGTCCTAGAGAAATCTTTTATTGTTTTGTTTTAGTTGTTTAGGTCACACCCCCCAATATTCAAGGCTAACTACTGACTTTGCACTCAAGGATCACCCCAAATTTGCCTCCTGCAGCCCCCAGGTTAATTGAGTTTGAGACCCCTACACTCAATAGAGGAAAATGTTGGGATATTTAATTCAAAATACAAAAAAGATTACAGTCATGTGTGTCAGCTTTGTCACTGGCTATTAGAGATAGTCAGCCCTATTATAAGTAGGAAATAGAATCAACCCTATTCTAAGTGGTAAAACCTAACATACATACACACATACAAACATACAAATTTATTTTAAGCATATGCTTACCACTTACCAAGCATTGTTACAAGTATTTTAGTCATTTAAGGTAGGTAATTATGTGTTTTACAAAATGGAGAAAAGTTGGCAAGTAACTTTCCCTGAGACCACATAGTAATGCTTATGTGTATATCTATACAGTTGGGATTGATAATGGAGTTTGGATTTGTAAATAACTTAGGCAATCCAAGTTCTTTTTGTTATTTTCTGTATAGTGCCATTTCTTTTTTTTAAACTTTATTTATTGATTGTTTGATTGGTTTGGGCGCCACACCCAGCATCGCTCAGGGGTTACTCCTGGCTTTTTGCTCAGAAATCACTCCTGGCAGGCTCTGGGGACCATATGGGATGCCAGAAATCAAACTGGGCCCCTCCCGGATCGGCCACATGCAAGGCAAATGCCCTACTGCTGTGCTATCTCTCCAGCTTTGTATAGTGTCATTTCTTAAAGAATAAAAAAAGTCAGGAAATAAAACAAAAGTTAAATCAGAAGACTTGAGAAATAATTATAAGTGGGAAAGACACTTGCTTTGCATGTAGGCAACCCAGGTTCAGTTCCCAGCTCTGCCTTTGGTCACCTACATATTTCCAGGAATGATCCATGAGCACAGATCAAAGAGGAAACCTTGAACGTAGTCAGGTTCGGCTCCCAAATTAAAAACCATAAAATAAAATGCCAAGTATGAACAAAATTATATACAAATCTGAACAGTGTTCCACTAGTAAATTTGATAGTAGGGAAAGAGAAGGGAGACAACTTAATTTCACTACTGAAGAGCTGCAGCTTTTCTGTTTGGCTGCTTTATTTCTCTGTACTTGATATGTACAAAGGTACTAAGAAGTGCCAATTTTAAGGAAGTATGTGACATCTAATCTGGCCAAATAAAAGAGAAAACCAATCTCTAATATGTGCGTGAGAACTGACCTTCCCCCCATGAGAAAAACCAACCCTGTGATTCCAAGTAAATATAAATGCTATGTAAATTACAACTAGTTTCTAGCTAGCTAGTAAGAAAAATGGATTCCTGGCAAAGTACAAGACTTAAAAATACTGTTTCTTCCCAGGTCAAAGAAGTTATTTTTTAGTATATTTGCATTATTAGATTAGAAAACACTTTCTCAAAGTATCAAATGTAAAATTCAACATGAAATTATAATTATTATTAATCTCAATAAATGGATTTAAAATGCCATAATTTGAGAGGTCCAACAAATAGTACAGGAGGTAAGTGCAATAGTATGTGGCTGACCCCAGTTCAATCTCTGGCAACACATGTGATTCCCCTAAGCACCTCCAGGAGTGATTTGTGAACAGAGCAGGAGTAAATTCTGAGCACCACTGCGTGTGACCTAAACACAAAACTCTCAAATAATATGGTTTTGTCTGTTTTAAACGGTAAAGCATTAAGTTTAGGAACATACTATAAAGAAAACTTATTTAGCCCTAAATACCCATTCAACATCAACCCAAAAGATTCTGGACTGAAAACTAGAAGGCAAATGAGTAGCTTTCTGGATTAAAAAACAAACAAACAAACAAACAGAAACTCTTCATGGATTTGATACAGCATTGATGTCAACACTTGCGGCCATAAAACTTACGACTACACTGATCCAGAAGGAAACTGGTAGGAAATTAACCCTATTCTGCAAGCCGGCTCTACACCACATATGGGTCTCCACATAGACTTCAGAAACTTGGAAAGAAAAGTAACAACTGGACTACAGGTATAATTGAGTGCCATTAGCAAAAGAAATCTAAGATGATTTTTCTTTCAAATATATTTTAATATCCCAAACAAAAATGAATTATACAAAACTAATGTATGGGTTTCTTCTATTGTAGAAAACAAATCACAAAATTACCGGGGCTTCAAATATTTTAAAATAACATGGATGATAGAAAAATATATGAACCAAACAAAGTCCCATATATAAAAAGCAAACCAAAATTATAATAGTAATGCAGGTAATATTGAACATTCAGATAATTATTTATTTAGCATAAGTATTTAAGGAGTATTTCAACGTTTTTTTTTACTAATGTATAACATTATAAGTGTAATAACTTCCGAGAAATTAAAATATCCCGTCATTTTTCTTAAACAAGTTGAAAGAATTAAAATCCATATCTAGGCCAGTCTTCCAAAGATTTGCTGTAGATATTATTTGAGAAAACATGTTGCAAGTCCATTTTAAAAGTAGAAGATAAAACTGAAACAAAATTATAACTTCAAATTTTAAAAAGGCATATTTTACAACAATTTAAAAGGACAACTAACAAGTAGATCCAATTCTTACCTATCATCTTATCTCAAGTCTATTCAACTTCTATGTATATGACAAATTTCCATCATTATTAATGTCAAGTATATAAAAACACAGCCACTGTACTAGTCTGAAGTATTTCCTCTACACTGAGCAGTCCCCCATAAGCTGATGTCAGAATAGATCAGTCGTCTCTAGGGTATGTGCATGGTTGGCTAAGTTTAACCTCGTGTCAACTGGGACTGATTAAAAATGGCTGCTTTGGGGATAGCTCAGTTGTCCAGAAATACCTTTGTGTGTGAGGCTCTAACTTCAAGGCTCAGCACTTCCATGAAGAAATAATCTTCAGATGGAATAAAAATAGGCCAGCAGAGACCACCAGATTGGGAAAGAACTCTAAAGCAGTGTTTCTCAAATACATATATATAGTCCCCTAAAATCCTCCAAGAAATACTCCAAAAAGGGCCACAGGTAAAATAGCATCAATAGGGGGCAAAACGTGAGGCTTGGGGATTAACTAGTAAAATAGGAGCCACAGAAACAAAACAGGTTGGAAAAAGGTTAATAAACCTTTTTTTTTAAATCATATGTATGTTCAACAATAAAACATACAATCCACTGATAGTGTTACTTTGTCTTAGCCTACATTACTGTAAGACTCATATAACACCCAGTAGCATCCAAAAAGGGTGTGCCCCTTTAAGAAGGACAGTAACTAACAATCACTGGCTGAGAGTTGGCAGTATAAAATCCCACCCCAAGTGAGGCTTGGAGAGGCCATTTTGGAGCAGTGATCTGGTGGACTTGCTGCTGGATTTCTAAAGACTTCCTGGATAGTTTCATTCTTTTGCTCTACTTGCCTGTTCATCATACCTGGGCCTCTAACTGACCTTACCCTGGTCCCAAACCCAGCTCTTTCTTGCGCTCTCTCTCTCCCTCTCTCTGCTTAGGGGTTTGTTTTAAGGCCCCTGCTTTCTCTACCCTTCCTGTTTATTAAAATAGGCTTAAAAGAAGCATCTTGTTAGAGTCTTGCTGGTTCGACCTCCTGCTTCCACTAAGCTGAAGGCCCTAGATTCTGACACTCTGGGCCAGAGATAGGCCAGAGGCAGAAGGGAAGCAGTTTGCCCAGGTCTTACCCGGATCAAATTAAATTTAAAGGGACCTGTGAACAAAAAGAAAAATAAGAGAATCAAATGTGTTAATTTGATATTAGTTATGTAACAATACTTTTGTGGTGGCAAAACAGACGAGTACCTCAATGCCATTGAGCTCTGGTTTATTTAATTAACCCTGGTTTTCAAGACAAAGGTTTATTGTGACAAAAATGTTCAAAAGATGAACACAGAAAACTAAAAAAGATAATGTATGTACTTGAGTAAAAAGTCAATGAATTTATCCAAATACCTATACTCCTTCTCCCCTAAAATCATAAGAGAATAATATTAAGATAATCAACTAACTTCTATTAAAATGATTACAATTTAAGTTAAAATCAGACAAGAAATTATACACATCTCTGAAGTTTAAAACTTTTATCATTGTTACAGTTTTTTAATTAAAATCAAAGCATAGCAGTAATACATTGTTTTTATTAGTACTAATCAACATTTTAGCATGAAAATGTTAATTTATTTAAATTAATAGAAAGATATAGCTGTGATAAGGTTATAATATTTTACTATTATAATTTATACTTTAACCTTCTATATGTGAGACTAACAGCAGACTTTATTTGAAAAATATGTATAATTTGCATACTAATGATTATCCAATACTATGTAAATTACAAAAAACATCACGAAGCAACAGTATTTAAGAAGCTATATTTTACTCACAATTAACAAGTGTTCTTCACAAATTAGTGCAGAGGTGAGGGGACTGGAAAAATAGTATAGTGGGCAGGTGCTTGCCTCACAAGTGGCCAACAAGGTTTTCAATCCTGGTCATAAATGAACCATGCACTTATCCCTAAGTGCAGAACCAGCAGTGACCCCTGCGCACCATAGGGTGTGTCCTAAACCAGAAAGTCCAGGGGCTAAAGATAGTTAAATTGGTTAAGACGTTTGTCTTTATTACAGTGAACCAAGGTCATCTCTGGCATCCCAGAACACAATCCTACAATCCTATGATTCCTGAGCACAGTTAAGAATAAGCCTTGAGTATTGCCAGAGTGGTTCAAATCTCTCTTGCTCCGAAGTAAAAATAAAATAAATTTTATTTAATTTAAAATGAGTTTATGTTGTTTAAAAAGTTAATATTCATTTTCCATAATCGGAAAGAGAATGAAAAACTATCTAATTAAGTAATAATTTAGATGCATCCATAAATATTTTAATTTTATGCCAGTTAGTGAAATGTAAATTTGGCATTAAATATAATAAAAGATAACAGTTCTAGTAAGTCAAAGAACTATTTTCCTAATTTATCCTCCAAGTAAACAAATATTTGTAATTCTCATAACAGAAAATATATTTTATTTTATTTTATAATATAAATATTTTCTTTTTTAAGTATATGTTTAATATATAAGAAATATATAAGTGATATTTTACTTTATTATATACATTGTTCACTTTAATAAAAGGGAAAACAAGGCAGTTTATTAATTCCTCTCTACCATTTTGTTTCAAAATAGTGCTTTCTAAAATCACCAAAATGACAAAACAATTAGAAACTTGGTGTGAAAGAAAAAAAGCTATCTAGATGTTTGATTTATAATTAATGTTTAAAATTATGTTGGTCTAATAAGTGACATCAGCCAATAGTATTTATAGCATAAACACAGAAGTATCATAGCATCACTGAAATCATTTAACATTTCTTGACAAAATTAATGTAATCCATGATTTAGGTCATTGACTTGGCCAAGGCAACACAAATATCAAAAATGCTTCTAGCATTCCTTCTTCCACTGTATTCTGGTAAACTATGCACAGCAATGGTTTTGAAGTATCTATTAAAGCACTTATAAGGAACTTTACAAGTATTTTTCTTTAATAGATTGCCGATATTGATGAACATCTTTGTAAGTGGATCTCATAGTGATTTACTTAAAATTGTATTTAATAATAATTATACATGAAGTATTGATTTTCAAAAATAGAAAAAAATGTGTTGCTGACAGACCAGTAAAGGGCAAATCAAGTTACTTAATCTTCCACTTAACAAATATTTCCCCAATGTCTACTTTTCATCACGTACTTTCTTATATTGCTTTGCAAAAAATGGGGTGCCTGCACTTATCAAAGTAACCAGTCAAAGTTATGTAAAATAAAACTAAAGATGAGGAGGACCTAGCAGGGTGAAGAAAAACAATAAGAGTTAATAAGGTGCAAAGGCCTAGTGGTGGGCAAACAGAAATAAGACCAACTTTGCAGGCCAAAAACCAGGTTTAGAGACAATATAAATCTTACTGGCCAAATGCCAGAGGATTTACAGATAATATTAAGAACTTTGATTTTAATCCTTAAAAAGTGAGGAAACATAAATTAT
Organism: Suncus etruscus; assembly: GCF_024139225.1. Taxonomy (NCBI): domain Eukaryota; kingdom Metazoa; phylum Chordata; class Mammalia; order Eulipotyphla; family Soricidae; genus Suncus; species Suncus etruscus. The sequence goes on from NC_064868.1 coordinate 4,750,686, forward strand.
TTTCAAGTTGACAGAAATGAGCTGTGAGAGGATAAGATCTGAAGTTTATCCCTAAGATAGTTAGGTTAGTTAAGATAGTATTATTAAAATGACCTTGATGTAGAATATCAGCTTTTGTCCATTGAAATAATTTGAAAGAGAGGAAAAAGAAACATTATTTTTCTAAAGTCAACCACTTATTCTCAAATATCTAATATGAACGTATCTGTAATTGCTGTATGCAGTGTACTCACAACACTGAGTAATTGGGGAACGCAGCTTTCAAAAGCCTATTGCAACCTTAGAATTCCAATTCATCTTCTGGTCTCGTCTTTAAAATCATGCCAATTTTGCTTACTGCCTTATGAATAGAATACCTTCTTAATATAAAGTATTATAAAATAGCAAAAATTAACACTGACATTTTTATTTTTTAGTTTTTACAGCCTCAGAAAAGCCATTTTGGGGAGCAGAAATGCATGAAAATTGAATGCACTCACTAAATGATTCTGTATTGAAGATCATGTTTGCCATTCTTGAGCCAGATACTAAACCCTAAATGTAATCAAAGTAAAAGACTTTAGACTCCATTAAAAAATTATTACCTTACTTCCCACCCCTTTTTAAAATTTGTAGAGATGATTCAAGCTTAGATATTCCTTATAGAATCTAATCCTTCATCTTTCACAGTAAGGCTAAAGTATGTAAAGTTCTGCAAGGAAGTAGAAAGTGACGTCATTAATAACAAATGAAATCCAAATCTGAGGTTCACTGCCATAAGTAAAAGTAATAATTTACCACTGCATGTAAAGCAGCATCATATTGAAAAACCTTCCTTCATTCCTCATATAAAAATTTGAATCATTACAATTCTAATCATCCAACGACATAATTTTTGTGTTTTATTTGGTTTGGAGACTACACTTAGGGTTACTCCCAGTGAGACACTGGGGGGTTGACTCCTTAGTGTTTAGGGGATCATGCAGTGTTCCTGGAGATCAAATCTGGGCCCTGGGCCTTTGAGCTATCTCCACAGATCTCAACAACATAATCTTAATGATGCAATTAATCTTCAGAATAACTCCTTTTAACATTATTTCCAAATTATTCCTGAGGAACAGATTTGAAACAGCTGTACCAATTCAATACACATTCATTGCAGGCTTATTTTTGGCAGCCAAAGTTTTATAATGTGGCATTTATTTAAACTCAGGACATGAAGAGAGTTTTATTGTCTTTGTCAAATGCAGATTTGTTCTTATACTTTTATGCCACCTACTCACAGTTCCTCCCCAACTTTCACTCTACAGACCATCTTTCTCGTTCAACCAAACAAAACTAGATACAGTTATTCTGGTTTCTTGCTCCATTTCAACTGTAGAGTCTCTTGCTGTGTCTGTACATTTAGAATACACTCCCTTTTAGAATATGTCACAAGATACAAATAGCTTGAATTGTTTTAAAAACCTACCTTACCAATAAATTCATTCTTGTCTTAGTAAAATCACTGTCTTCTCTTTTCACTGATATTTATATACATAATACAAAATTCCCCCAGTCAACTTTGCCAAATGTACTAGCTGGTACCTGTTTCTGTCCTGGAATAGTTTTGTCAATGTCACTACCATTATTTATAAAAAATAATTTTCTCAAAATCAAATAATAATTTATGTAAAACAATCAATAAATCACCACCATGGAGTACTGAGTAAATAATAGTTAAGAACCAAAACATCAACATAGCCCTCCAATTTGAACTAAATCAGCTTTTCCTTGAGGAGCTAATGTTAATGACACTATAGATAAAATTATCCTACTTGTGACCTAAAAACTCTATAGATCAAAAAAACCTGCTTTGTGCAAAATGGTAAGAATTTCTGCTCCAAAAATGTTGAATCCAAAGTAGGTGGATGAAAGGTGACTATCAAGTTCCTGCAATCAAGGAAAAACACACTTCTAAAGGATCAATTTGGCCATTTAAGTGTAACAGTGTCTATACCTGTCGAGTTCATACCAGAAAATCATTTCCAATATTTCTCAAGACATTTCCAATATGCCTCAAGATTTTTACATTTTCCATCATCTAATTAAGATAAATTTCAACCTCAGATCTGAGTCCAATGAGGGGAGAGAAATTACTTAAGTGTTGTCAAAGCATCTTTATCTTATCAAACACATTCTCCTTTACAGTTCTTAATTTTAAACTATTCTTAATAGAACAAACTACATCACTGCATTTTCCTTTTTTGTAGGCCTATATATAAAATTAATTTTATTTTTTATCATCATATTTTATTTGTTTTTTTTATCTTTTTTAATCTTTTTTATTTTGAAAATCGTGAATTTCATGTTCTATCCTCAAGATGTTTAGTTGTGAGATGATCTAAAAAGAGGTTACCTTAAAACTTTTGTTTTAGCAATCAATTATTATAATACAAGACAGCACAGGAGAAGAGCTAAGTATAGACTTCTTATTGATTCTAAAAACAATAATTTTATTTTATCTACAAAAATCATTGGAAAAATATGGAGGGAGCTGGTCCAAGAATATGTTAGCCCTATGAGTATATTAAGAATTTCAAAGTTAGAAATGGTATAGGAAGAAAAATGGACTTAATCACTGTGATTTGAACAAGGATATTTAATAAAAATAAGGTTCCTAGCAGTGGCCTTAAAATGTGCCCAGATTTTTTCACTATCTTTCAGTGCACAGAACAGTAGATAAAAACACCTGCAGATTATGAAGTATTTCTATTCCCTGTGAGTGAACAAAAAAAGCAGCTGAGAAAAAAGTGATTTACAAGGAACAGACTGAAAGAAACCTAGAAACAGCCATCGGCCTAATTTTCTCCCTATAGATTTTTTCCAAATAACTTCAATGCTTTTATTTACTGTATAATGTTCTAGGTTTTAAAATCTTGTCCAAAACTGCAGTTTCCAAACAGAAAAGATTGGCTTCAAATGCTAAAACGGTATTTTATTTTCTCAAAAACATTTTTATAAAATTAATTTTATAGGTCTATAGAAAATATTTCCTAATAGCTTCAAATACTAGTAGGATAATTTGGGATATAACTGCTTATTTACTGACTCATGAAAAGTCCATATATTAAATGGAAATAAAAAATCATAATATTATATCAAATATTTTGTTGGTGAAAAACTCAATAAGGTTGGTCTTAAATAAGCATTAGGGTGAACAAAAGAGGCAAGTGTTACTTGTATGTTTATAAATTATAAATATGATTAGTGCCTTCAAATAAATGTTCATGAAAGTGATCAAAGTGAACTGCAATGCTAAATGGATCTATATAAGTTATTTTTAATATAAACTATCCAATCTTAATAATCTCTTTCTATGATCTGTCCATAAATTGTCTGGAAGCATAAATATAGATCCATACAATTATAGGCTAATGGTTTGTCTTCTGTTTAATAGAAAGAAAAATACTTCAAAAAAGGGCTTAAAGCATACACCTTACTGAACAGTCATAACAATTTTTATTGTGACAGCATATGCTATGTGCTGTAAATATTCAAGATGATGAAACTGTCACATAAGAAGTATAATTTGAAGTATCTCCATGGTTTTGCTCTTCTCCAAAAGTCCTTTTTATTCTTTGGTACTGTCTTTATTTCATCCCACATTGAACAATACTAAGTGATACACAGCTATTTCGAAGTTATAGCCTAAATCAGTTGACTTTTAAAAATGATTGCATTTTAATATGTGCAAAAGGGTGAAACGTATTTTTTAAATCTGCAACGTAAAGTTTAAAGTAACAACTTAAATTATAAGTTGAGGAAATCATTGTTTCATCTAAGTGACGTTTTAATCTTATTTTCAAATGATACCTTACATCAAATTCCTATGAATTTACTGTGGATTTCAACAGTAGGGCAGTTTGGTTTTTGAAATAGATGAACACATCAGCTATTGCCCTCCAGGCTTATGTGTGCAAAGATACACAAATTCTCTCTTGGCTATGTCCCTGGTCGATTTCAAAAGCCCCCAAATACATCACCAACAGGTATGAAAATAAGTTATTCCTCTGAAAAATAATCATTTACATTCACGACCCAGGATGTTGGCCTAAGCTCAAAGATGCTGCTGCATTTGAGGCTGAGGAGACTTTTCTCAAAGGGCTGATGTACTGGAAAACTGAGTGATTCATGCCAGAATCCGTGCACCGTGTTGTACTTGCTTCAGTGGACCTAAATTGCAGAGAGAGGAGCAAGTGCAGAATGGAAGTGCGGGTGTGGAGGCGGTGGTGAAGAAGGTGCGCAGCAGCCTTGCACCTCCGGAAGTGTGGATGTCTCTGAGGGCAATCTGACTCCAGTGTAGCTAGGACACCTTTTCGACAAGCATTTCAATTAACTGACACAACTCAAGTAACCCTGTAAGCAAATTCAAAGAAAGGGCTTTATTTAATTAAGCTTTCCTGTCCGGGACCTACCTTGACTTCCTGTTAGGTGGGCAAGAGACAAGACAAATATCTATAGCTAACGCTCTAGTAAGGGAGAGTGGTAGGAATGCAGGGAAGGGGACATTCAATAGCAAATATGAAAAGAGGAGAAAGGAAAAGGGTGAAGCACTGCAGGTTTCTTAGTCATGGCCCTCATGGCATCTTAGCACAATGCCCTGCACACAGGGGGCATTTGATCAAGAATGAATTCGATTTAATTAAATTCACTTTCCTTTGTACTTTACAGTTATAAAGCAGTTCACAGATGCTAGAAAAGAAAAACCAAGTCAAGGAGGAATGAAGGGGCAAGGGAATAAAAGCATCGCAAATGGTTAAGAGGAGGCTGAAAAGGTTCTGTAGGAGAAAGCGACAAAATGAGTTTGGAGCTGCCATAATCACCCTCCCACTTTCCATTCTAGAGTACTGTAAATCCGGAGCTCAGAAAGTCAACATGCTAAAGCAAGGGCTGAGAAAGGGGTTCTCTTGTCTGTGGGAATGAGCATTTGGGAAACCTGAGCCTTGGTTCTGGAACTAATCAACCAGAATATGGATCAGAGAACAAGGGCAAAGCTCACATCTCCCAATTGCCATTTGGAATCTCACTGCATCCTATCCATTCCCGTAGGCATTTCCCAATTTTAGAAATCTTGGGGACGAGGGGTTGGGGAGGTGTAGAAGTAGTCATGAGAAAGGGGGGGACCTCTACAGGCCCCCAACTCAGACAACAGAGGGAGACAGTGAGGCAGGCAAGCCTGGAGACCGGTGTGTGTGTGTGGGTGGGTGGGTGTTTGGGGGGGGGGAGCCCACATTAGCGACTGGAAGAGAGAGCGTCCTGAACTATGGTCACTATAAACTGCCCGGGGTAGGAGCAGAGGGGAACTTTCGAGATAGAAGAAATGAGGGGGAGGTCTTGAATGCGCATCACCTTACACTTGGCATTGAGCCCCTACCAAAACCCCATTTCCAAAGCTTCAAACCAAAGCGTCCAAAGCTGGAGGAGAACGCAAAGGACACCTAGGGTGCAGCGGGGATGCGCAGGCAGAAGCCCCGGGGTACGTGTCCCCAGGGGAAGAGCGTGTCCCTCAAAGTAGTGCGTCTCCTGAGAATCCTCGGATCTGGGGAGAGGAGGGAGAACACCCCCCCCCCCAGCTTCGAACCTGGGTGGCCACGTCCTGACCCCATTCTGTGGACTTAAAAGTTGCCAGGAGAGTTGGCGCGGGAGATTGTACCTGGCGGCCAGAGGCGGCCGCCAAGGGGGCGTCAGGTTTCCCAGGAACAAAGGGGCCCCGGGGCGCCCAGGGAAGCAGCTCTTCGGGGGTGCTTTCCCAACCGGCCCCGTCCTCCAGGCCAGGGAAAGAGCCAAGAGGCGGCAAGATGCGCCGGCTTCCACCGCGGGGTCCCTGGCCCCGCTCTCGGGGCCGCCCGCGCCCCTCTAGCCGGGCTTGGAGACAATAGGAGCCCGGGACCCCAGCGCCCGGCAGCCCCGGGAGGCGGGCACCCCTTTCCCTCTCGTGTGCCGGGACCCTGAGCCCCAAGGGCGGCCTCACCCTCTGCACAGAGGGCATTTACCTACCTTTCATCCAGTCCACGACTTGACTCGGAGACCATTTGCTCACGGGTTCCATGATCAACGCCATGGGCTGGGGTCGGGGGGCGCGGGGCGCGGGGCGGGGAGACCGCGGCAACTCAGCAGCCCGAGCCGCCCTCGGGTGGGGTCCCCGGCCGGCCTCTGCCTGGCTGGGCGGGCGGCGCGGAGAAGGCGGCTTTTGTTTGTCGGCGCCCTCGTCTGCAGCGGCTCGGAGCCCTCGGCGGACAGCGGCGGCGGGAGCGGCGACGGGGAGGGAAACGCGTCGGTTCAGCTTGGGGGTTCGATCGGGCGGCGGCCGCTGCGGCTGCGGCTCTGCCGCTCCCCGCGGGGTCGAGGGCCCTCGTCGGCTTCAGTGCATGGCTTGTGCGGCGCGGGGGTCGCGGCGCGAAGCCAAGGAGCCGCCGCCGCCGCCCGCTCGCTCGGCAGCCAACTTGCCCGCTCGCCTCGCGCGCGGGACTGAAGCCCTGGGCACGACCAGCCGCTTGGCGGAAATGACGAGGGGCCTCCTGCCACCCAAAATATCTCGCCGCAGCCCTCGGGTGCGGGGCGCGCGCACCGCGAGCCCCCCGCCCGCTCGCTGCCGCGCGGTCCCGCCCCCGGGCCGACGGCCGGCGCGCGAGGCGCGTGCGCGTGCTTGCAAAGAGCCCCCCCTTTCAGGGTCGCTTTGGCACTTAGGCAGGTGCGGGGTGTCGTCGCCTCGATCAGCGGCCCCGCGGCCCGTCGGGGACAGATGCGCGGGAGGAGGCGGCAGTCACACTCGGGGCTGTCAGATCGTCCGCCGGGCCGGGCCGGCCCGGGCGGGTGCTGGCCGCGGGGATCCTGGTGCCGAGGGGACCCCCGGGGGGCAGGACGGGTCTCCCACCAGTTGAACTACAGACTGTGGGGGCCGCTGCGGGAGGCGAGGCCGCGCCCCCTCACTAGCCCACTCGGGACTGGAGGATCCCCGCAGAGCTGGGAGCCCACGGGGGAGCCCCGGCTTTGCTCGCTCCCACCTTGCCTGCTGCCGAGTGGGCTCCCGAGGTGATACTCGAGCCCCGCGTCCGCCTGCGGAGACGGAGGCGTGGAATGCCGTGGACGGGAGCCCGGGCTCCAGCAGCCAGAAACGCAGCGATGACGAGGCAGGAGGGCCGGGGCTGGCGGACCGCCCCCGGTGCTGCACCGGCCGGGGAAGTAGGGCTCCCAGCCCGGAGCCCGCGAGGGCCGCCGCCAAGATCCCAGATAGGTTCGGCCTCCACGTGCCTTGGAAGGGCTTTTTCTGGCGGGTTTTCAGCCAACAACTCCTCCAACATTAACTTGGAGTCCCAGTATGTGCTAGACGCAGCCCTTTTGTTTGCAGATCTCCTTACAAAAGAACTGGAGGGGACCCCCCACCCCGAGGCTTCAAAGGTCTCCCAAAGCTTTTCTTCCAAACTGCTCCACTTCCAGTGGCTGCCATGAGATAGATAGATATAGATGATAGATAGATAGATAGATAGATAGATAGATAGATAGATTAGATAGATGATAGATAGATAGATGATAGATAGATGGATAGATGATTGATAGATAGATGATAGATGATAGATAGATAATAGATGGATATAGATGATAGATGATAGATGGATATAGATATATGATAGATAATATATGGATAGGTAATGGCATATATATATATATCCTTAGAAATGACAATTTGTCTAATGTGACTGCAGTTGAAACCACAAATAATCCCTTCCATATCATGTAGACACAAACTCTCTACCACCTTTATAGCTGTTTTTCTCCTTAAGACTCTTTAAGACTCAAGAAGTCTAAGAGGAACTTACTTGTTACTTCTGTAACCTTTTCTGTAATGTCCATAGGTTTTGCCAAGTTCTAATGACACCCCATTTTCATTAAGTTCAAGTCTCTTAGATGCATAATTACCACTTTTTTCTGTTGACATGAGTTTACACACACAGACCTGAAACATATTAAAATATGTTGATTTTTTTTTTCAGGACAGTGATAACAAATCGAGTAAAACTTAGTAAGGGGCTATTGAGCGTCAATAGTGAAACTTGAAAGTATATGAGAACTTTGGGAGAAAACTTAAATTTTCTAGACAAATTTTCTTTTGGAGGATACAGGTGCAGATAGACATAACCCACATCATGGTGCGGGTTGACAGTTCTTTTTATGGGTTAACTGGGTATGGAAGTTATTGCATTATGAAGGTCTTACATTGCAGTCTCAGAACACACTCTCAGTTTTTCTAGAAAAGGTCATTTCCAGCACCAGTGATTCATGAAGTACATTTATGTTGAAAATGAAATTTTTATATTTTATGAATCATTAGATTTTACAAGGGAAGTGTTAAATGTAATTTCATTAAAATAATACCATAAAACGGTGTGTGACTCAATGGTAGGACTTTTACCTTGTACATGTGAGGCCCTGGGTTTGAACCTCTACACTACATAAGGAAAAATGGAACCAGTCATTTCATTTATTGAGCTCAGAGCTAAGTGATTCAAAACATCTAATCCATCCCAAACAGTTTTTATCAGTCATTTGCCCCATTTTACAGATGAGAAAAGCTTGGCTAGGATTTTTACTACTTAATCCCAAACTATTACACGTAACTCAGTAACTCTTGAACAAATTAATGAAGAGGCTTTAAAAGATTAAATAATTTGTCTCAAGTCATAATGTATGATTATAATACAGAATTAAGGATAACCCAAGATATGATTTCTCAAAACTAGGAGGTTTGTATCTGTTTTGCAAAATGAACTATAAGAAAGGGAAAGCTCATTGAATAGCAACTGAATATGTGTCATCAGAAATTAACAACAGAGAGAGTCCTAAGTATGTTCATGGCAATACTCTATTTTCTCTTCAGATCACATAAATCTTCCGCCTTTTACTGTTTGTTCATGGCTAGTATTAATTAAACCAGCTACAGTGAGGATGAAGAAAATGATTAAATTTGTCTGAGCATCAAACTGCTTTTTGTGACTGGATTTGAATTAAAAAACAAGACTGTAATCAACTAAAAAGCAAGTTCAAAATGATTAATAAACAATTATAATATATAAATGTATATATTAAATATAAAAGTGATTAAAATTTATTGAAAAGACCAGTGTCAAAAAGATGGAAAGGAACATCCCAAGAAAGAGGATATAAAACCCTACATTAGAATTGAGTTGTACATTTCCTCCTATATACTTTATAGAAAAAAAAGGTAGTATATCCACATAAGAGAACTATAAAAATAATTTTAACAACATTATTATTTAAGCAACATGATTACAAGCATGTTTGTAGTTGTGTTTCAGTCATAAAAAGAACACCCCTTCAGCAGTGTAACATTTCCACTCTCAATGCCCACCACATCCCTTCTCCCCCACACCCTGCCTGTATTCCAGAGAGACATTGTACTTCTCTCACTCATTAAAATTGTCATGATAGTTGTTAGAATAGTTATTTCTCTAACTGCACTGACTCTTCGTGGTGAGCGTCACACAGTGAGCCGGTTCTTCCAGCTCTCATCTCTATTGTCTCTGGGTATTTTACAATAAATTTATTTTTCTTAAAACCCATATATGAGGGACACTATTCTGTGTCTATTACTCTCCATCTGACTTATTCTACTCAGCATAATAATTTCCATGTTTAGGAATGTATAGGAAAATTTCATGAATTCATTTTTCCTGATGGTTGCAGAATATTGCATTGTGTATATGTACCGCAGTTTCTTTAGCCATTCATCTGCTGAAGGCATCTTGGTTGTTTCCAGATTCTGGCTATTGTGACTAGTGCTGCAATGAATATAGATGTGCAGAAGACATTTTTGTACTGCGTTTTTCTGTTCCTAGGGTATTTCCTTAGGAGTGGTATAGCTCAATCATATGGGAGCTCAATTTCCAATTTTTTGAGGAAACTCTATATTCTTTTTCATAAAGGCCAACAAGATGGCATTCCTACCAGCAGTGAATGAGACTTCCTTTCTCTCCAAATCCCCACCAGCACTGATTGTTCTTATTCTTTGTGATGTGTGCCAGTCTCTGTGGCATGCTTTACATCTCCCTGAAGATGAGTGATGTGGATCTTTTCTTGTGTATTTTGGCCATTTGTATTTCTTCTTTGAGAAAGTGTTCATTTCTTCTCCCCATTTATAATGGGGTTTGGTATTTTTTCGTGTTAAGTTCTGTCAGTACATTGTACATTGTATAGTTTTAAATATTGGCCACTTATCTGATGGGTATTGGGTAAATGGTTTCTCCCATTATGTGGTTGTCTTTTGTATCCTAGTCTCTGTTTCATTTGAGGTGCAGAAACTTCTCAGCTTAATATAGTCCCATCTGTTTATCACCCCTTCCACTTGTTTGGAGAGTGATGTTTCCTCCTTGAAGATAGCTTTAGTCTCAATGTCATGGAGTGTTTTAACTACGTGTTCCTTTATATAACTAATGGTCTTTAATCCATTTGTATTTGACCCTTGTGCATGGTGTTAGTTGGGGGTCTGAGTTCACAATTTTGCATGTGGCTGACCAGTTGTTCCAAAACCACTTGTTGAAGAGGTTTTCCTTGCTCCATTTGTATGTTTTCCCTTTATCAAAGGCTAATTTCTCTAAATACTCAAGTCTATTCAATTGATTTGAGGGTCTGTCTTTATTCCAATAGTATGCTATTTAATAACTATTGTTTTGTAATACAATTAAAAATTGGGGAAAGTGATGCCTCTCATATTCCTTTTCCCAAGGGTTGTTCAAGCTATTCGTGGATGTTTATTTTTCCAAATGAATTCAGGAGTGTTTGATCCATTTCTTTGAATAATGTCATGGGTATCTTTAGAGGGATTGTATTAAGCCTTTACAATGCTTCAGGGACTATTGCCATTTTAATGATGTTAATCCTCCCAATCCATGAACAAGATATGTGCTGCCATTTCCTTGTGTCCTCTTTATTACTTGAAGCTGTGTTTTATAGTTTTCTTTGTATAGGTCCTTCACCAATTTAGTTCAGTTGACTCCAAGGATTTTGAGATTGTATTGCACTAATGAAAATGGGATTGTTATTTTAATGTCCATTTTTTCTCTATCATTATTGGTGTATGAGATGGCCATTGATTTTCCATGTTAATTTTGTAGCCTTTCACTTCACGATATAAATCTATTGTTTCTAGAAGCTTTTTGGTAAAGTCTCTAGGGTTTTCTAAAAGTAGTATCATGTCATTTGCAAACAGTGAGAGCTTGACTTCTTTCCTATCTGAATGCCCTTAATATCTTTTTCTTGCCTAATTTCTATGACAAGAACTCCCAGCATTATGCTGAATAGGAGTGGTAAGAGAGGGCATCTTTGTTTGTACAAAATTTTAGAGCAAAGAAAGGCTTTTAGTTTATCTCTATTGAGAATAATATTTCCATAGGCCTGTGGTAGATGGCCTTGACTATAATGAGAAAAGTTCCTTCCATTCCCATCTTTATGAGTTTTTATTAATAATGTGTGCTGAGACTTATCAAATGCTTTCTCTGCATCTACTGATATAATCATATGATTTTTCTTTTTCTTTTTGTTGTATGGTGTATTGTGTAGATTGATTTACTTGTGTTAAACCATCCTTGCAATCCTGGAATGAAAACTACTTGATCATGGTTTATGACCTTCCTGATGAGTTATTGAGTCCTATTTACCAGTATTTAGTTGAGGATCTTTGCATCTGTGTTTATCAGGGATATTTGTCTGTAGGTTTCTTTTTTCGCAGCACCTCTGTCTGGTATTGATGCCATGTCAGGGTGATGTTAACTCCATAAGAATTATTTGGACTTTTCTCTTTTCTTCAATTTTATGAAAGAGCCTAAAAAGAATTGGTAGTATTTTGTCTTGAAAGGTTTGAAAGAATTTGTTAATGAATCCATCTGGGTCTGAACTTTTGGTTTTGGGAAGACTTTTGATTACTGTTTTAATTTCTTCAGTAGTGATGGGTCTGTTAAGATATGCTAGACCATCCTGGTTTAACTGTGGAAGATTATAAGAGCCCACCGATTTATCCATTACTTTCAGGTTCACTTATTTGTAGCATAGAGTTTCTCCAAGTATTCTCTGTATACCCTTTGAATATCTGCAGTATCTCTTGTGATCGCCCCCTTTTCATTTCTAATCCAGTTTATTAAATCTCACTCTCTCCTTTTCTTCATGTGTTTTGTTAGTGGTTTATCAATCTTGTTTATTTTTTTCAAAGAACACACTTAATTTTATTGATTGCTTTTTGGGTTTCCACTTCAATGATTTCTGCTCTCAGCTTTTTATTTCCTTTTGCCTACTTATTTTTGGTTCCTTTTGTTGATTATTTTTTAATTTATAGACTGTGCCATTATGTTGTTTATGTAGTTCCCATGTTCCTTCCTGATGTGTGCTTGCAAAGCAATAAATTTTCCCCTTAGTTCTGCTTTTGCTGTGTCCAAAAATTCATATAATTTGTGTCTTCATTTGCATTTCTTTCTAAGAATCTTTTGATTTCCTCTTTGATTTCATCTCTGACTCATTGGTTGTTCGGTAGTGAACGGTTTAATTTCCAGATTTTAAAGTTTTTTCTTACTGTCCCTTTGTAGTTCCTTCTTTTTCTTTCTTTTTCTTCTTTTCCTTTTCCCCCCACCTCTAGTTCACTTCTAATTTCAATGCCTTGTGATCTGAAAAAGTAGTCTGTACAATTTCTATCCTCTTGACTTTATGGAGATATGTTTTATGGGCCAACATGTAGTCTCTCCTGAAGAATGACTCACATGGATTGGAGAAGAATGTATGTGTATACAATTTTATAGGCATGGAGTATCCTATATGTATTTGCTGGGTCACTATCTTCCATTTCTCTTTTCAGAGCTGTTATATTCTTGTTGGGTTGCAGCATGGTTGACCTATCAAGGGGTTACAAGGCAGTGTTGAGGTCTCCCAGCATTATTATGTTGCTATTAATGTCTTTTTTCAGGTTTGTCAACAATTGTATTAAGTATTTTTGGTCTTACATTGTGTTCATATATGTTTTAGAGTGAGGTTTCTTCCTATTGTACTTATCCCTTGATTATTATGAAATGTTCATATTTGTCCCTTATAACTTTCTAACTTTTTTTAAGTTTAAAGTTTGTGTCACCTGATATTAACATGGCTTCTCCAGCTTTTAGAAGGGAGCTGTTTGCATGGATTATTTCCTCCAGCCTTTTGATTTTGTGTTTATGTTTGTTCTGAGTATTCAGATTGGTTTCTTTTAGGCACCAGAACATTAGATTCAGCTATTTTTTATTTTAGCCACTCTTGTGTTTCTTATCTGGTGCATTTAGTCCATTAACGTTGAAAGAGATCATTGTCATGAAATTTATTGTCATTTTGGTGTAGAAGTTGGTGTCTTTAGGCCAGTCTTGTCTTAAATAAAGTAGACTTTTCAGTATCTCTTTGAAGGCTGGTTCTGAGCTTTTGTTTTCTATGAAGCTATGTATCATTTCAAACCTGAAAGTGAGTTTGGATGGGTGCAGTATTCTAGGTGAAGCATTTATTTCATTGAGTGTTGTCTTATTTCACCACTGCCTTCTGGCCTTAAGTGTTTCTTTTAACAGGTCTGATGTAAATCTTAAGAATATAAGGATATAAATTTAAGACTGTAAGAATGTAAATTTAAGACTCAAACCATATAATTAAATGTAATCTCCCTTTTTGTTGTTGCTTTTTTCAGTTTCTATCCCTATCTGTGGGATTCATCATTGTGACTAGGATGTGTCTTGGGGTGCTTTTCTTCAGGTGTCTTTTAGCTGGTACTCTTTGGCATGCAGGATTTAGTTGTATGCAGTCTTTAGCACTGGGAGTTTCTCTGCAGTGATGTCCTTGACTTCTTCCTAGCGATTTTTTCCTGGGTCTTTGGGATTCCAATGATTCCAATATTGTTACTTGGAGTTTATCAATGACCTATTTTTGGCTATTCACATTCTTTGAGGATATTTTCCCATTGTTTGATCATTTGCTAAAGGCTCTGTTCCAATGTCTTCTGTTGTATGAAGTTGTTATGCATCTCATCTTTCAGCTCACTGATTTTGTCCTCAGCTGCTGTATTATTAACAATAGTCAAAATCTAGAAATAACCAAAGTGTCTAACATGCAGAGCAACTAGATGTGGCTCTAAAGCCAGATATTTTTAAGTAACATGTTTGTAGTTGGGTTTCAGTTATTAAAAAAGAACAGCCCCCTCCAATACTGCAAACCTCCCATTCCTCCTCCATCTTTGAGACAGACATTCTATTTCTTCCACTCACTACCATTGTAATGATAGTTGTTAGTGTAGTTATTTCTCTAACTGCATTTACTACTCTTTGTGGTAACCTTCATATCATTGGTTATTTTTTTTTCCTCATCTCTTTTGTCTCTGAGAGTTATGCAAAAATATCTTTTCTTTTTCTTAAAACCCATAGATGAGTGAGACTATTCTGTGTCTATCACTCTCCCTCTGATTTATTTCATTCAGCATAATAGTTTTTATGTCCATCCGTGTATAGGACAATTTTATGACTTCATGTTTCCTGATGGCTGCATAGTATTCCATTGTGTATATGTACCACAGTTTCTTTAAACACTCACCTGATGTCGGGTATCTGGATTGTATCCAGATTTTGGCTATTGTAAAGAGCCAGAGTTTAAATTAAAATCTTTATTTTGATTTTAACAAATATAAATTATCTCATTTAATTTCTTTAGAGCATAACTTCTTTTTCAAATATTCTTTACTAATAAAGGATATTGCATTTATTTTTGCACATTTTTGACTTGTTTTCTTAGAAATATTTATTGAAGAGGTTTCCCTGCTCTGCATCATATTTATTATTCCTTTATAGAAGACTAACTGTCATTATAATTAAAGATATTTCTTTGTACTCTCAATTTTCTTCCATTGGTCTGAAAGTCTGTCCTTATTCCAGCACAACACTATTTTGATAACTACTGCTTTAAATTACAGTTTAAAGTTGAGGAAAGAAAAGCCTCCTTCAGAATCACTGTGTGTCTCCACAACCAAAAATATTATGGGTATTTTATAGCAACTTCACTAAATATGTATAATGCTTGGGCAAGGTCTTCTATTTTACAATGTTAATAATTTTTATCAATGGAAAAGTGATTTGTTTTCATATTTCCCTGCCCTCCTTTATTTCTTTTAGTAGTGGTTTCTGGTTTTCTTTTTATAGATCTTTCATCTCTTTTATTAATCTGAGTCCATGTACTTGATTTTCTGAAGCACAATTGTAAATAGGGTTTGTATTTTAATATTTCTCTCTTTTGTTTAAGTATTTTCATATAGAAAAGCAATGCATTTATGTGAGTTCATTTTGTAGCTTGCCACACTGCTAAACATGTAAATTTTTTCTTGAGTATCTGTGTAGTCCTTAGTGATTTCTATTTATAATAATATATCTTCTAGAAATAGAGTTTGAATTCTGCTTTTCTGATCTGAATGATCTTAAGATATCTTCTGTTAAAAAAAAGTGAAGGGGGGAGACAGAGACACAGAGAGAGGCAGAGAGAGATGGATAAAATGTGGGTGGGGGAACGGGAGAGAATCTGGAGACATTGGTGGCAGGAAATGTGTCTTGGTAAAGAGTAGATGTTGCTGGTGAGGTCAGATCCCAAAATGTTAATGTAGCTGGTAAGGTCTGATCCCAGACAAGCAGAGCACTCACAAAGAAGCATCTTCAGCTGCTTAAGAGGAACAGCTCACTCTATTTTAGGTGGGAGAGGGATATTTATATGAGAGAAAAGTAGGGTGTGAACTGTGTAACAGTCAATCATGTAGGGTGTGAGATGGGATTAAAAAGGGTTATGCTTCTGTGCTTAGGGTTAACAGGGTATAGAGGATCGGGGAAATCAGGGTGTGTGCTCTGTTTATTAAAATAGTGTGCCCTAATGTGATTGCTACACCTTCCCCTTTTCTGTTTGTTAAACAATAATAGAGATGGTTTGTTAATTATAAAAAATGAGAATTGTCTTCGTGAAAGAAGGGAGAACCCCAAATCAGAGATTATAGCAAAGTATTAAAAGTGACTGGGTGGCATTTCCTAGGAACCATTTGGTCATACATTTCAACTGCAGGCTTCAGGTCAGTCTTTAGTTTGTTTGACCCGAGGGTCCTTCTTCTAAGTCTTGGGGAAAGTAAAGGCTCCCTTTTCCTCATCTTTTCATCAGTGACTGTCATTGTAAAACATCAACTTGAGTTATTGGGATTTCTCAAGTCCCAAGTTGTTGCCAAGGGTCCAGGTAAGGCCCTTCATGGGAACCAATATTTTGAGTGTGTTCAATCTCAGAGCAACTAAAGCTTAAGTCTAGCCATAGTGATAAATGTTCAAGGTTTAGATCCCACCTGCAATGTTTGAATTATTGAATTACTAGGTCTAATGGACAAAAAGTCCTTTCTTTAAGTAAGACATTCCATTTTACTGGGTCTAAAAAAAAAGGAAAATAGGATATTGCCACAGATAAATACCAAACCCAAAGTAAACGACAACAGAATAAAGACGCCCACTCTACAACAAGCTATATACAAAAGGGATCTGTTACACTAGCAGTCCAGGAGAGAAAGGGGAGGTGGTATGGAATGCATGATGGGAACAGGGGTGGAGGGCGAACAACACTGGTGGTAGGAATGGCCCTAAGTCACTATCACTATGTACCTTAAATATAACTGTGAAAGATATGTGATTCACCTTGGTCACAAAATTATATCTTAAAAAAGTATTATTGGGACACCAGGTAACTCTGGCTACGTTGTAGTCCACTATACCTAATTCATAGGTATAGTAACAACATTGTTCCCCAGGGAATACATATAAAGTAATATACATATACCCCCTTTGTCTACTAAATCAAGTCCAAGGCAATAGCATTGTTTCCCAAGAAATACACTCATCCCCTTTAATCTGTTGAGAGCAAATCCAAGGTAGGTTGTTTCTGGAGGACTACTTCAGCTGACGAGGTAATCTAGTTGGCTTAGAGAGTCAAGGAAGTAGTGGAAGTGTTAATGATTTCCTGCAGCTGCTGGGCCAAGTCACAGACTGTGATCAGTTCCTGAGCTAGGGTTCACTTGAGAAGGCCAATCAAAATGGTCATTCAGGTCTCGAGTGACTGTGCACTGTAATATGTGAGAGGGGGAAGGGAGCACACCAGATGTCCACAATGATGCATGAGAAAGGAAATATACCAGATGAAGATGGCAGTCCTCTTATTCAGGTGATGCAAGGATAAAGAGTATGGGGTTGGGGGTGGTGATTCAGGGAACAAGGGGTGTTGAACTGAAGGTGAATTGGTGTTTAATAGGAAAAATAATGAATCTGGGATATTGGTAGTGGACAATAAGGAAAGAGTAGGGAGATTAACTTAGGAACAACACAGACATGCATAAGACTACAAAAATACATGTGGCCACCACACATGCATACATGCACACATACACACTTGATCAATTACTTTGCTACAGATGTATTTCTGGCCCATTTAGGGTAAATGAGTCAAAGTGCTTCATTAATGTAAAGTTGGCAAGTGTGGTGGTGAGGAGATTTTATCTAAATCCTAGGAATCACTGCTAGTGAGGGTAGACTTGGCTAAAAATGTGCCTTAGATTAGAGTGTGCATAAATCATTAAAAAACAGTGTTTCTATATCCTATACATATAACAAAAGCTTTTATCATAAGTTTTTAAACATTATATTGAGCACTGTAATAAGATTCTAGAACATTGAGCACTGCAATACAAGTCTAGTCCATTTTCCATAGACTTCTATGAACAAAAAATATTGGAACATCTCTGCAGACATACTTAATTTGAAAATAAGTTGCTAATCATTCTTCTAATGAGCACTGTAATAGATTCTTGAGCATCTAAGTTCCTTTTTAATAGACTTATGTGAATAAACAACATTAGATATCAAAAAAGAGGTTCCTTCCTCACCCCAAATAAACATCAATGGGCTTCAAGACAACATTATTATTATTTAGGGATGACTCAGGCACCAGAGATTCTGATAGCAGCTTCTCCAGTTTGAGTTAGTTTCTTCATATGTTTTATGTTGAAAGAGCTAGAAGCCTTTCTGAGTCTTGAAGAATTCTACTGCTGAGAATGTGTGATGGGCCTCAGAAATTCTTTATGGGGCTGCCATCTGTAGTAATATATGCACATCCTTTTCTTTGAATGAGGAGGTTACTGGCTACTCATTAGATGTCAATTTTCATCCAGGTAGGTAAATTAACTTTTTCTGAGCCTGAATATTCTATAGAAAGTGTATATTAGCAGCTTGTTTAGCTCTCCTTCGGGTAAATTCAAGACAATTAACAAATCAATGAGGATAACTGGGCAGAGCAATAGCACAGCAGTAGGGCATTTGCCTTGCACGTGGCTAACCCAGGACGGACCTGGGTTTGATACACGAATTCCCACATTGTTTCCCAAGCCAGGAGTTATCTCTGAGCGCATAGCCAGGAGTAACCCCTGAGCATCACTGAGTGTGGCTGAAAAGCCAAAAAAAATGAGGATAAGAAGTCAAATGGGGCATACTCCCTTTTCTGGATTTTTTTGATACCAGTAACATGTTTGATTTGATATTACAAAATGATTGAAAGATCTTACTAGTGTAGGCTGAGCCATTATTAGTTTTGATGGTATGGGGAAATCCCATGACAGAAAAAATTGTAATAAAAAGGAACAAATATCTTTAGCTCTTTGAAAAGTCACAGGGACAACCCATACAAAACTAGAATGTGTCAATGACAACATGAAGAAAAGTTATGTTTGGAAAAAGGTTAATGTGTAATAGCCAATATTTTATTTGCCTGCAGACCTCAGGGGCTAGCTCCAACCACATGGGTAAAGAATGTAAAAAATCACAGACAATATGCCTGGATTGCCTTAGTGGGATGCGATAATATATATATATATATAGAAGTGGCAGGCGTTTGTGTGTAGGGCCTGATATCTTCTACAGGCGATGTAAAAAGAAATGCTACCAGGCTATTAGCAGTTTCATTTCCTTGAGCCATTAATCCAGGGAGACCAGAGTGAGATCTTCTATGAGTAATGTAAATGGTATGAGGACACTTTCATAAAAGGCTTGTAGTTGCTGAAGCAACTGTCTTGAGAGGGCAGGTCCAGAAGGAATCCTGCAGTCTCTGTGAAAGGCCCTAATTCACCACAATTAAAACATCTACCCTGAGCTTGTGAGATCTGGGGCTGTCCTCTCCTCCAAATTTTTAAGAAGAGATTATTAGAGGCATAGCTACAATCTCTTGCCCAATGGTCTCCACACCCCAGACAAAGTTCAGATGGTGTTCTCAAAAAAGGTGGGGTTGGAAGGGGCTCTGTTTCTCCTACAAAAGTAGCCTGACATACCTCAATTATCCTGTGCTTGACTCTGCACTGTATACCATTTACAGGTGCCTGGTGTCTAATTGAACCAACATTTTGATATGCTTTTTAGGTGTCCCATGATATCTCATAGGGAGCAAGATCTCCTGAAAATCTTCACTGGCATTCTTCTAAGTTAATTTTTAATAGGTGTTGCTGAGTTTCTTTACCTTTAACCTGTCTCTGAATTTCATCCATCAATTTTTCCAGAAATTCCACATATGTCTTGGAAATTTCCTTAAAAATCTTTGTATAGTTTCCTTTAAATTCAATATCTGCATTAATCTTTTCGCAGTATTTCCCACAACATTGCCTGATGGACCTGCATTCAAATAGCATTAGGTAGGGCAGCTTGTTTTCTATTTTTAATATCTTTATTTAAACATCTTGATTGCAAACATTATTATGGTTGGGTTTCAGTCATGTAAAGAACACCCCCTTCACTAGTGCAACATTCCCATCCCAATGTCCCAAATCTCCCTCTTCCCCACCCCACCCCCGCTTGTACTCTAGACAGGCATTCCATTTCCCCCATACATTCTCATTATTAGGACAGTTCAAAATGTAGTTATTTCTCTAACTACATTCATCAATCTTTGTGGTGAGCTTCATGAAGTGAGCTGGAACTTCCAGCCCTCCTCTCTTTTGTCTCTGAAAATTATTGCAAGAATATTTTTCATTTCTCTTAAAAAAAACAGTAACATCTACATCTGGCACCCAAACAAAGACCTGTATATATACACAATGGAATATTATGCAGCCATCAGGAGAGACGAAGTCATGAAATTTTCCTATACATAGATGAACATGGTCTTCTCAGGTCTTTGTTTGGTGCCAGATGTAGATGTTGCTGGTAAGATCAGATCCCAATATGTAGAAGTTACTGGTGATGTCTGATCCCAGGTGACTGGAGCATTCACAAAGAACCATCCACATGGGCCCGGAGAGATAGCACAGCGGCGTTTGCCTTGCAAGCAGCCGATCCAGGACCAAAGGTGGTTGGTTCGAATCCCGGTGTCCCATATGGTCCCCGTGCCTACCAGGAGCTATTTCTGAGCAGATAGCCAGGAGTAAACCCTGAGCACCGCCGGGTGTGGCCCAAAAACCAAAAAAAAATAAAAATAAACTAATAAAAAAGAACCATCCACACCACTTCAAGGGAATAACTCCGTCCCTCTATTTTAGGTGGGCAAGGGATATGTATATTAGGGGAAATTAGGGTGTGAATTCTGTGCCAGCCAATCAGATAGGGTGTTAGAGGGGATAAAACAGAGTGTGTGCTCTGTGTGTTTAAACAGGGTGTATACCTAATGTAGTTAGCCATTGTAAAGAGTGTTGTGCATTGTATGACTGAAACTCAATCATAATCATCTTTGTACCTGGAAAAAAGAAATGAGATTGCACACACAAAATAATTAAAAATAAAAGTAAAATATCTTCCTTACATAATCTCTATGACAATTACTTCCAGTAATATATTGAATAGTAGTGATGCCAGTGAGAAACATTGTCTTCTTCCTGATTTTAGAGGAAAGGCTTTCAGTTTTTCAACACTGAGTATAATCTTTGTTATGCCCTTGTGTAAAATGGCTCTAAAATATGTTACTAAATTTTTTTTCAACTCCTATTATTGGGAAATTGTTATCATGAATGTGTGTTGGATCATTTCAAAAGTTTTCTCTGCATCTACTGATATTATAATAATATCAGTATCAGTAATAACTAGTACTACATAATATGATTTTTAATTGCATTGATAGTGTACATTGATTTGATTTCATATATTAAACTATCTTTGCAACCCCTTGGATGGTGCCTAGTTGGATATAGTATATGTTTTTGATGTATTGTTATTTTTTGTTTGCTAGCATTTTGTTGAGGATCTTTGTGTCTGTGTTTATTAGGGATACAGGTCTGTAGTTTTCCTTTTTTGTGAAGTATATATCTTGTTATAATATTAGTGTGATGCTTGCCTTTTAGAAACTGCTTCCTCAGATTTCTGAAAGAGCCTGGAAAGGGTTGTGAATAGGTCTTATTTAAAGTTTTGGAAAAACTCATCTGTGCCTGGACTTTTGTTTTGGGGAAAAGTTTTGTTTTGATTGCCTTGGTAGGAATTAGATTGATCAGGTGCTGTTTCTTCTTGGTTCATCTTTGGCAGGCTATAGAAGTGACAAATGAATATACTTAGTCTAGGTTCTCCGAATTTCTGGCATAACTAAATTTGAAGCAATCTCTGATAAGCTTTTGAATTACTCTGGTTGCTTTTTTGAAAAGCTGTAGACACCTGTAGCTAATACTTAGATCATTCCCTACTTTCTTTTTCCTCCACCCACCTTTTTTTGGCTTTTCTTTTAAACCACCAAGGCTTGATTAGAGACATAACTAGGTTTAATTAGCATACATTTATTTTGTTACCTATGCTCCCCCAGGTGAATTACCTTTGTTTTGGTCAATAAAAGTTGGCAGGGAAAGTAAAGGCTTGGCTCGGCTCAGTCTACAAGTTGGAATGAGGTTGCTCTATACTCTTCTCCCTTGAATATACTTTTTGTGGCCTAAAAGCCAAAGAAAATTAAGGATAAGATTCTCACTACTCTATTTTTCCCATGATCTAAATTTGACTTTATTTTTTTTTTGTTAATTTAAATTCCATGGTTTTGAGGTTGTTCATAAAACAGTTTCTGCACTCCACAGATAAAGTTGTTTTTTGGGGGGCCACACCTGGTGACGCTCAGGGACTACTCCTTGCTATTCACTCAGAAATCGCTCTTGGCTTGGGGGACCATATAAGACACTGGGGGATATGTTAGCACATGCAAGGCAGCTGCTCTACTGCTTGTGCCACTGCTCCGGCTCCAGATAAAGTTGTTTTTGGTTGTTATAATCATACAATATATAACAGCTTTTACCAGTCCAGATTTTCTGCCAAAAGTGCCCTTAGTTTCCCTCTCACACTTATCATACCTCTTTTCTCCCACTCACCCTTCCTCACCTGTTTCTGAGGCAGGCATTTTGCTTAACTCTCTCTCTCTTTTTTTTGACACTGTGATTTGCACTGCTGTTAAAGAAGTGGAGCCATACATGCCACTTTATTGCCTTTCAGCACCCAGTTCTTGTCCAGAATGATCGGTTCCATCATTATTTTCATAGTAGAACCTTCTCTACTTTAACTGCACTCTCTGTTCTTTGTCGCATGCTTCTGTAAATGGACTGGACATACTACTTTTTATCTCTGGATATCATCACCAAACTCTCTTTTATTTTTCTTATATCACAAAAATAAATGAGATTATTCTATTTTTATCTCTCTCCCTCTGACTCATTTCACTCAACATAATAATCTCCATGTCCATGCATGGATAAGCAAATTTCATGACTTTATTTTTCCAAGTGGCTGCATAGGTTTCCATTGTGTATATGTATCACAGTTTCTTTGGCCACATCTATTTGTTTTCAGGAAACTGGGTTGCTTCCAGATTCTGGCTATTGTAAATAGTGCAGCAATGGACAGGAATGCAGAGATCATTTTTGTGTTTCTAAGGTACATCCCTGTGGGAGTTGAGGCCTAGTAAGTCTCTAGCTGATGCCTGAAGCCTAACAGTCTTTAGCAGTCTCTCATGAGGCCCAAACAAGGATGCAGCCTGCCTTTACTAAGATCAATTTAAAAGGCTATGTGAGGCATTGTGACAAGGCAAGGGGGAACACTGAGGTGAGTAACCTTGAGAGAAAAACATATTTTAGACAGGGCATATTCTAGACACATCCAAGCCAAAGGGAACACTGACCCAGTAGCCTTGGGAGAAAAAACATATTTTAGACAGAACATATTCTAGACACATCCAGTAGGTTGGGAGAAGCGATATTTGTTATCTATGTAGCCAAGTGCTAGAGGGAGTTATGTTAAGGGATCATTGCTTATTGTGTAGCTAGAGGACGTGAGGAATCTTAGGGAAAAACTTATGCTATTATCTTTGTAACCACAAGCCTTGAGAAGTAGTTCAAACAAAGTATTTTGCTCTACACTTTTTTTACTGCTCTTTGTTTGCCCCCCTCCCGCCATGAATGATATATAATGCTCTGCCCTTTTTTCAATAAACAGAAGCTAGCTGATTTTCACTAGTTTTCCCATTTTCTTTGTCTCTGTGTGTTCTTTGTTTGTATGTTATAAACACATATTCCCTCCGAGAAATTAACCCACGTTTGTGGTTTCCCTGCAGGGGCAAGGGAGCCCACACATCCCTAGGAGAGGTACTGCTGGATCATATGGAAGCTCAATTTCCATATTTTGAGGAATATCCATATTGTTTTCCAGAAATTCTGAACTAAATGGCATTCCGAATAGCAGAAAAGGAGAGGACCTTTCCCCCCACATCCACACCAGCACTGGTTTTTCTAGTTCTTTATGATGTGTGTCATTCTCTGTGGTGTGAGATGATAACACATTGTTGTTTGGATTTGCATTTTCCTAATAATTACTGATGTGGGAGCATACTTCCTAGGCCTTTTGACCATCTGTATTTCTTCTTTGAGTAAACATCTGTTCATTTGTTTCTCCTCCTTTATGGATGAGGTTACACATATTTTCTTGTTCAGTTCTTCAAGTACTTGCATATCTTAGATATTAACCCTTTATCATAATGTTATTGGGTGAATAATTTCTCCAAATCCGTGAAGAGATGTAAAATAAGAATATCCACAAGTGGTGAGACAGCCCCAGGCACCTTGTTTCTAATCCCTTAGGCCAGGGGTGGCGAACACGTGACTCTCGAGCAGCATGCGGCTCCTGGCCAAAATGAATGCGGCTCTTTGCCTCTTATGTGTTTAATATATTATTGTTAAAATTATATGCTTTTGTGTGAGTATTTGTCTGTTTTGGCAGGTCACTGCGTGGTGTGGCTCTCTGACTCTCACAGTTTAAAATTTTGGCTCTTTGTGTCGAACTTGTTCACCACCCTGCCTTAGGCAGATGTATTTGATAAAACAGGGTATTGGTGGAGAAATAATACCAAGCCAGCACAAGATTTATCAGAGTCATCCTTATTTTTGGCTAATGACCTCTCTTTCTGACATGTTATCTCTCATGCCAAAAGCCAGAACTGTTCTCTTTATTCTCCAGAATCAAATCCACCAGGGTAGGCCGAGGTCCTGCAATCTAGGTGGGCTTTCATATACCAAAAGAAGAAAGTAAGGGAAAAAAATAATTTGTGGGAACAGCTTTGTTTAGGCTGTTAGTTAGTGTCACTTTACATTTTCACCCTTTCTGTTTAAAACTAAACAAAACAAAACAAAATGAGAAAAGTTACAAAACTTTTGTTCTACTTTTTTCCGCCAGAGGCTAGAACCTCAGATCAAAACTCAAAGCATCAAATTTAAATTGTATACACAATTCTCAAAATAATCAGCCTTTTCCATATCTTATACAGATCAACATTTTTTCATAGACTCCTATGAATATAAACATTAGAATCTTTATGCAGATACACTAATTTCAAAATTCTTAAACATTCCTACACCATGACTATAGTACATATATAGAATATCTGAGTACCTTCCATAAACTTCTCTAGACAAAATTACAAGAACATTTCTGCAGATATATATATATATACACATATATAGTTTTAAAATAAGTTTTCTAAAACATTTTGTAATGAGCACTGTTAATAAGAGTCTATAGTATCCAAGTTCCTTTTCCATAAACTTCAGTGGACAAAGAGATTACTACATTTTGCAGACATAATTAGAGAATAAGTTGCTCCATAATAGTACACAATAAAACATCATAGCAATTGGGAAACATTCACTAGGTAGCTGAGAACTATTAAAACTTTTAAAACTCTAACAATATTATGCATTTCCCCAGAACTGTGCAAACTAATATTAAAGCTCTAAAACTGGATAAAATTTTGTTTGCAATGGGACATAAGACAAAACAAAAATATTCATACAGATAAACCTCAATTTGGCCAGAGGAATAGCACAACAGTAGGGCACTTGTCTATGGTGGACCCAGGACGGAACCAGGTTCAATCATCAGCGTCCCTTATGGTCCCCCAATCCAGGAGTAATTTCTGAGCACATAGCCAGGTGTAACCCCTGAGCGTCACAAAAAAAAAAACAAAATACAAACACAAAACCTCTCAATTTAACCAGCAATATAGTGACTAATGCAAATAGGGTCAAGAGATTAATTAACCTAAGAGTAAATTACAAGAGGTTTTGAAAGCAGCTTCTCCTTCATTGGGCTGCAGCTCGGCTTGTATTCTCCATTTCTCCATCTTTTGTGGTGGCTGTGGGGTCTCCTCAATAAGCTGCTGCAGGTTGAGTGGCTGTGGTCCTGACAAAAAGCACCTTCAACAGAGGAAAATGGTTGACATCAGTGTCTAGAACACTGCCAAGAGTCTGCAGCTCTCTCCCCTTTACCTGCTTCTGTCCCACCTGAGAGGACCTCTTTCACCATAGGTGGTGGGGTAGCTGAGTGAGGCTTGGGGATGCATTGGCAAAACTTATGGCGATTTGGAGCATATCTGCTACCCTTTACTAGCATTCCTCCAGATCTGGATACATTAGAAGCTTTTAGACTCCTTTCATAACATCAAACACCACAGTCTCCTCATCTCCAACATGACACAGAAGTTTACTGGAATTGTTTATCTTTATAGCTGTCCAATGAGCAAAGATACCTTCTTTGGTGTCATTTTTGTTCATAAATCCATAACCATTCCAGACATTGAACCATTTGACAATGCCCAGGACTTGGGTTGCCAGCACCGATTTGCCCACCTGACTCATTGCTTGGGGACCAAGAGGCTCTGTTTGAGCATTTTTCAGATTCTGAATCTGCAGAGACAATAATTGGCTCATCAACCTTTGTGGGAGATGGGGTTTCTCTGATTTAGTGCCAGCAGTAAACGATAAGTTATCAGTCCTGTGAAGGCCTTTAGATCAAAAACTCATCACCACTGGGAAGGCACCCTTACCCTGTTGTGGCATGTATGCAGGAGAATCTCTAGGGAGCCTAGCATATACAGTCCAGAGTGATAAATGAATCTGGATGGACAAGAGCAACATGAAACCATTCAGAACAGAAGCTGATGTTCCAGTGAAATGCATGGCACATTTAGTCCAGCTCGAGGTGGCTGTCATGGTGATAATCCACCAGAGGGTCAAGTAACTCACCATTGTTGCAGTCTTCTCTGGTCTCTGGGTCCTGTGTCCTTGTTCAAGTGCCAATTGTAAAATAAGAATATACACAAGTGATGAAACTGTCCCAGGCTCCATGTTTCTAACCCCTTAGGTGACAGGTCTGATGAAGCAAGGTAGCGGCAGAGAAATAATACCAAGCCAGTTAGGACAAATTATTCATGGGTATTTATTGTTCCAAATGAATTTCAGAAGTTCTTGATTCACTTATTTGAAAATGTCATCTTTATCCTTAGAGGGATTGCATTAAATCTGTACAATGTTTTGGGGAGTATTGCCATTTTAATGATGTTGATCCTCCAAATCCATGAGCAGGGTATATGTTTTATTTCCTGTGTCATCTTTTATTTCTTGAAACAGGGTTTTGGAGTTTTCTTTGTATAGGTCTTTTACTTCTTTATTTAAGTTGAATCCAAAGTACTTGATTTTTTTTCAGCCCACACCCGTTTGAATGCTCAGGGGTTACTCCTGGCTAAGTTCTCAGAAACTGCCCCTGGCTTGAGGGGACCATATGGGACGCCAGGGGATCGAACCACTGTCCTTCCTTGCTAGCGCTTGCAAGGCAGACACCTTACCTCTAGAGCCACCTTGCCAGCCCAGAATGTTTGTTTTTAATGCCCCTTTCTCCTCATAATTTGTATATAAAAATCCATACGTTTTCATGTTAAGTTTATAGCCTACCATGTTACTATACAAAATCTATTGTTTCTAGATGATTTGTGAGTCTAGGATTTTCTAAATACAGTGTCATGTCATCTGCAAACAGTAATAGCTTGACTTTTTCCTTCTCTACATGGATGTCCTTGATATCTTTTTCTTGACTGATTGCTATGTCAAATAATTCCAGTACTATTTTTGTAGAAGTGGCAAGAAGGGGGCAAACTTTTCTTGTGCCTAATCTTAGAGGAATGGTTTTTCTCCATTAGTATAATATTTGAAATAGGCATGTTGTAAATTGCCAAGACTCTAATGAGGTCAGTTTCTTCATTTCACATCTTGTTGAGTTTTTATCATGAATGGGTGCTTGACATTGTCAAATCATTTAGCATTTGTCGTCTCTAAGCATGGGCCCCATCATGCTTAGAGAATGAAAGTGGTACCTCTGTTGACACAAAAAAGGGAGTTGTTCTGTTTTTGACTGAAATCCAACTGCAATAATGATGACAATTATGGTACTTACATAAATATTTTATAAAAGAAAAAATACCAATCACCTATTTCCCCTTAGAGAAAGACTTTATAGAAGAAATACGAAAGATGTTCATAGAAATCAAGGCACAGAACAAACAGAACGTGCCCAAAAATCGATCAAGAGGACTTGAGGGTAAAAATAAGAAAACTTCAAACTGAAATAACAGGGCTGAAAAACTTGGTAAGTGAAATGAAAACCTCACTAGAAGGCATCTCCAACAGAGTTACTGTGGCAGATATACAATCAGTGAACTGGAAGGTGAAATGCATCACAACTCCATACAACAGAACAGACAGGAAAAGAGCCTCAAAACAAATGATCATACAATCAGAAAAGTTATGAAAGAATGGGAACAGATAAAATAGAAGTCTTTGATAAACTCAACAGAAAGAAAATAAGAATCATTGGAGTCCCTGAGACACAGGAAGAAAACCCTCATGAAGTATCAACATTAAAGAATATCATTGCAGAGAAACTTCCAGAGCTAAAGAGTGTGCAACCAAATCCTAGATGGCTGAAGAGTAACAGTCAGAGGAGATCCAAAGT
Organism: Suncus etruscus; assembly: GCF_024139225.1. Taxonomy (NCBI): domain Eukaryota; kingdom Metazoa; phylum Chordata; class Mammalia; order Eulipotyphla; family Soricidae; genus Suncus; species Suncus etruscus. The sequence goes on from NC_064868.1 coordinate 4,779,047, forward strand.
AGAGCATGCCAAATATATCCATGTCACAGTGATAGACCCCATAGATAAGGCTGGATTATTGAAAGCAGAAAAATCAAAAAGTAAAATTATATTCAAAAGAGCATATCTAAAATTTACCACAAATTTGTCACAAGAAACCCTCAAGGCCTGTAGGTAGTGGTGGGATATAGTGTCAATATTCAACAAAATTAATACATAGCCAAGAGTACTTCACCCAGTCAGATTTGCACTCAGGTTTGAGATAATACACAGCTTCATGGTTATTCAACAGCTTAAAAACTTAGACTTAAAACCAGTGTTAATGCATGAACTGAAAATATCTACTTTAGGATAAAACAGACCACAAGACATATCAAACTCCTACCAAAAGATGACACTAAATTAGATGACAATCATCTCTCTCAACATCAATGGACTAAATTCACCTACAAAGAGACACAAGGTGACAAAATGGATTAAAAAGTTAAATCCAACATTGCTGCCTACAAGAAACACATGTGAATAGACAGAATAAACATAGACTCAAACTCAAAGTTTAAAGGAAAAACATTCAAGAAAACAACTCTCTTAAAAAGGCTGACGTGGCCATACTAATTTCAGATGAAGCAGACTTAAAAAGTTATAAGGGGCGAACAGGGCCTCTATTGCAGCCTTTCCTCAGCCTCCTATTGGGTTCTAGTGCTATTGCTGACCATTTGTCCCCAGGGAGTGTCGGCTCTGTGTCTGGGCAGACACATGGAAACTCCAGTCCTAATCCACTCCATCAAGCACAAAAGGGTCCTCCTTTGCTGCTTTCCATCAGCTTCCTTCTGGGGTCCAGTGCCATTGATGAAACCACATCCTTCTCATTACCCCCTTTCCCAAACTGCATGGATGCTAGTGCATCTGCACCAAGCCATTTCAATTTATATCAAGATATACATCGAGTCACATTCCATACAAACAATACAATAGATCACATCCTTAAACATCTGATGTTCAACATTCCAAACCACTAAAGATCAATGGGGAAGCTAAGGAAGATACATATACTAGAAGATATTGAGAAATCCTGGCAATCACCGTGCACCCAAACGCTTGAACCTTATAGATGGGGACCTAAAATCAATACATAAAGGTTTAGCAATGGAAACCAAGGAGTCAAAAGCCTCCAACATTAAGAAATCTATAGATAAACAATTCAACCAACTCAATGAAGAACTCATTTATAAGGTAAGAGAACAGTAACAGTTATCTATAAAAATTCCACAGCCAAAATTCTTTTTTATTTTTTTTATTTAAACAACTTTATTACATACATGATTGTGTTTGGGTTTCAGTCATGTAAAGAACACCACCCATCACCAGTGCAACATTCCCATCACCAATGTTCCAAATCTCCCTCCTCCCCACCCAACCCCCGCCTGTACTCTAGACAGGCTTTCTATTTCCCTCGTACATTCTCTTTATTAGGATAGTTCAAAACGTAGTTATTTCTCTAACTAAACTCATCCCTGTTTGTGGTGAGCTTCATGAGGTGAGCTGTAACTTCCAGCTCTTTTCTCTTTTGTGTCTGAAAGTTATTATTGCAAGAATGTCTTTCATTATACCCTAGGAACACAAAAATACAATACAAAATCCCTTCCTTACACCTATATTCATTGCAGCACTATTTACCATAGCAAGACTCTGGAAACAGCCAAGATACCCTTCAACAGATGAATGGCTAAAGAAACTGTGATACATATACACAATGGAATATTATGCAGCCATCAGGAGAGATGAAGTCATGAAATTTTCCTATACATGGATGTACATGGAATCTATTCTGCTGAGTGAAATAAGTCAGAGAGAGAGAGAGAGAGAAAGATGCAGAATGGTCTCACTCATCTATGGGTTTTAAGAAAATTATTCTTAATGGTGAAAAATCGAAAGCATATGCATTAAGGTCTATTAAGAGGCAAGGATATCCATTATCTCCACTATTACTCAACATAGTGTTATAAAACTTAGCAATAGTAAGCAGACAAGAGAAGGAAATCAAAGGAATCCAAATCAGAAAGTAGGAAGTCAAGCTATCTCTATTTGTAGATGACATGGTAATATACATTGAAGACCATAAAGAGTTGACAAAAAAGTTCCTAGAAACAATAAATCAATAAAGTAAAGTGGCTAGATACAAAGTCAATACACAAAAGGCAATTTCATTTCTTTATACACAAAATAAATTATAAGGGACAAAAATAGACATCTTCTGGGGCTGGAGAGATAGCATAGAGATAGTGTTTGCCTTGCATGCAGAAGGATGGCGGTTCAAATCCTGGCATCTCATATGGTCCCCCGAGCCTGCTACGAGTGATTTCTGAGCATAGAGCCAGGAGAAACTACTGAGCACTGCCAAGTATGACCCAAAAACTAAAAAAAAAAAGGAATTTTTAATAATTAAGGGATATGTACAACAGGAAGAAAAATACTCCTAAACATTTATGCAACCAATGAGGAAACAGCAAAATATTTTAAAGAACTAACGAAAGGAGACAGAGTGATTGCACAGTGGTAGGGCATTTGCCTTGCATGCAGCTGAGGCAGGATGGACCTCAGTTCAATTCCCAGCATCCCATATGGTCCCCCAAGCCAGGAGCAATTTCTGAGCGCATAGTCAGGAGTAAGTGACCAAAAAAACAAACAAACAAAAAGAACTAATGAAAAACTTTAAGGAAGATATGTATAACAAGACAATAAGAGTAGGAGACTTCAACACTACTTTGTCATCACTTGATTGGTCAACTTGGCTGAAATATAACAAGAATATACAAGCACTGAAAGAAGCAATGGAAGAAATTGGATATATAAACATATATTATATATAGTTATATAATTATATATATTTTAATATATTTTATATAAATCTACATATACATAAAACTCTCCTCGCCTAGAAAACTGAATACATATTCTTCTCCAGAATTGTTCTTTCTTTAAAATAAACCACATGCTATCTCATAAAACATACCTACATAATATAAAGATGATAGAAATTGTACAAACTACCTTATCAGACAATGATGCACTGAAATTATAAGTGAATAACAAGCAGACACAAGGAAAAAATTTAACACCTGGAAGTTAAACAGCTCACTACTGAACAACCAGTGGGTCAGAGACGAAATCAAAGAGGAAAATTGAAAAGCTTCTGGAAACAAATAAAAATTAATACACAAATTACCAGAATCTGTGGGACACAGCAAAAGCTATGCTAAGAGAAAAATGTATAGCTTTGTAAGCATCCATTAGGGAAAAAAGGGACTACATTAATAATTTAATTGCACAGCTTACAAAACTGGAATGTGTACAGCAAAATGAACCCAAAATATGGAGATGGTAGGAAATATTAACACTTTAAGCCTAAATAAATAAATGGGAAACCAAAGCACAACTCAAAAAATCAATGAAAGTAAGAGTTGGTTCTTTGAAAAAATAAACAAGATCAATAAACCATTAGCAAAACTCACTAAGAAAGAAAGAGAAAGAAACTTAGTAAACAGAATCAGAAATGAAAATTGGCAGATTACTACAGATACTACAGAAATTTAAAGGATAATCAGAGACTACCCTGAGAAACTCTATGCCACAAAACAAGAGAACATGGAAGAAATGGATAGATTCTTGAACTCTTACAACCTACCAAGTTTGAACCATGGTGTTCTAGCATATCTCACCAGACCCATCTCTATTGATAAAATTAAAATGGTAATAAAAATTCTTCCCCCAAACAAAAGCCCAGGCCCTGATAGATTCACTAATGAAATCTTTAAGCCTTCCAAGAGGATCTATGCCTATACGTTTTAAGCTTTTACAGGAAATTGAAGAAACAGAAACTCTCTCAAATAGTTTTTTAAGCTAACATCACCTTGATAACAAAACCGGATATGCCACAAAAAAGAGAACTACAGAAAAATATCAATATCCCTTATGAATGAACATGGATGCAAACATCCTTAACAAAATCTTAGCGAATAGGATCCAATACCTCATCAAAAAGTTCATATACCAAGACCAAGTAGGATTCATTCTAGAGATGCATTGGTGGTTCAACATTTGCAAGTCAATCAAAGCAATACACCACATCAACAAAAGGAAAGTTAAAAAAACACATATGATTGTTTCAATAGATGCAGAGAAAGCAATTTATAAGGGCCAATGCTTATTAATGATAAAAATACTCAACAAAATTGGAATAGAAGGAACTTTCCTCAATATAGTTAAGGCCATCAGAAGCCCATGAAAAATATACTCAATGGGGTTAAACTGAAAACCTTTCCCCTAAGATCTGTCACAAGGCAAGACTGCTCCACTCCTGTTCAATATAGTACTGTGAATAGTTGCTATAGCAGTTAGGCAAGAAAAAGCTATCAAAGACATCAAGACAGGAAAGGAAGAAATAAAGCTCTCTCTGTTTGCAGATGACATAATACTATACTTAGAAAAAAACCCAAATCTCTAACAAAAAGCTCCCATTAACGACAGATGTATATAGCAAAGTGGCAGACTACAAAAACAATGCACAAAATTAGTGGCTTCTTATACACAAATAATAATAGAGAAGAAATAAACTTTAAAAAAATCTCATACACAGGGGCCGGAGAGATAGCACAGCAGTGCTTGCCTTGCAAGCAACTGACCCAGGACTTAAGGTGGTTGGTTCGAATCCTAGCTCCCATATGGTCCCCCGTGCCTGCCAGGAGCTATTTCTGAGCAGATAGCCAGGAGTAACCCCTGAGCACCGCCGGGTGTGGCCCAAAGCCAAAAAAAAAAAAATCAGCTCAAATTATTTGGAGTCGCCGAGGTGGCACTAGAGGTAAGGTGTCTGCCTTGCAAGTGCTAGCCAAGAAAGGACCGTGGTTCGATCCCTCGGTGTCCCATATGGTCCCCCCAAGCCAGGGACAATTTCTGAGAAGTTAGCCAGGAGTAACCCCTGAGCATCAAACGGTTGTGGCCAGAAAAAAAATTTCATACACAAATTCACCACAGAAGTTCATATACCTTGTATTCAACTTAACTAAAGAAAGACCTATTCAAATAAACCTATAAAACATTGCTTCAAGATATAAAATAAGGGGCCGGAGAGATAGCATGGAGGTAAGGCTTTTGCCTTTCATGCAAAAGGATGGTAGTTCAAATCCTGGCATCCCATATGGTCCCCTGTGCCTGCCAGGGCAATTTCTGAGCATAGAGCCAGGAGTAACCCCTGAGCGTTGCCTGGTGTGACCCAAAAACCTTTAAAAAGTAAAAAAAAAAGTTATAAAATAAGACACAAGGAAAGGGAGACATATGCCCTGCTCATGGATTGGGAAGATAGACATTATTAAAATGGCAATATAAAAACAAAATCAAAAATGCCTTCTGCACACTTGTATTCATTGCAACACTATTTACAATAGCCAGAATCAAGAAACAACCCAGATGTCCAACAACGGATGAATGGCTAAAGCAACTCTAGTACATATACACAATGGAATACTATGCAGCCACCAGAAAAAAATTAAGTCATGTAATTATCCTATACATGGATGGACATGGAAATTATTATGATGAGTAAAATAAGTCAAAGAAAGAGCAATAGACACAGAATAGTCTCATTCATCTATGGGATTTAAGGAAAATAAAAGACAGTATTTTATTTATACCCAGAGACAATAGAGATGAGGGCTGGAAGAAATGGCCCACAGTATGAAGTTCACTACAAAAAGTAGTGAGTTCAGTTAGAGAAATAACTACACTGACAAACAAGTATCATGACAATGGTAGTGAGTGAGAGAAATAAAATGTCTGTCTCGAATACAGGCAGGGGATGGGGGAGCAAGGAGGGGGGGCATTGTTTGTGGTCATGTTGCACTGGTGAAGGGATGTGTTTTTTATAACTGAAACCCAACTACAAACATATTTGTAATCATGGTGCTTAAAGATAATAATTAAAATGACAATACTCTGCAAATCATTGAACAGATTTATTGCAATTCCTCTAAGAATACCCATGACATTCTTCAAAGAAGTAGGTCAAACAGTCCTAAAATTCATTTGGAATAATAATTGGCTAAGAACAGTTAATGCAATCCTGAGAAAAAAGATGAGAGGCATCACTTTCCCCAACTTTAAACTGCACTACAAAGAAATATTCATTAAAACAGCATGGTACTTGAATAAAGATAGACCCTCAGATCAATGAAATAGACTTGAATATTTAGAGAATGATGCTCAGACTTGCAATCAATTGATATCTGATAAAGGCACAAGAAACTCAAAATAGAACAAGGAAAGCCTCTTCAACATGTGGTGTTGGGACAACTGGTCAGCCACATGCAAAAAAGCAAACTAAGACCTCTATATAACACAATGTGCAAAGGTCAAATCAAAATGGATTAACAATCTTGATATCAGACTAGAAACTATAAGGTATATAGAAGAAAACCTAGGATAAACACCACATGACATAGAAACTAAAGGTATCTTCAAGGAGGAAACACCACTGTCCAAACAAGTGGAAGCAGAGATTAAAGAATGGAATTACATTAAACTGAGAAGCTTCTGGAATTCAAAGGTAACAGTAACTAGGGTAAAAAGGTCACCCATGAAATGGGAGAAGGTATTCACACAACAGTCATTGTGAGGAGAGAGACTGGGAAATAAGATTTCTGCAAGCTGGCCTTGAACATAAAAGGAAGTCTCTGTTTAGCGACTTGTGTCCCTGCTGTTATGAGTTCAGGAGAAATTCATCTAGGTCAAACAACTTGTCTAGGCTACTAGCCCTACAAGCATTTCAACCGCTATTTTTACATACTTCCTGATTTAATGATGCCATGGGCATTGCTATGTTATCTTTATATGCTTCCTGATGTAATGATGCCTTGGGAATTGTAACTGCTATCTTTGCATGTACTTTGTGACTGTTGCCTCTGCATACCATCATGTTGCTCTAATGTCTAAAAACTGTATTATCCACATTCTGTTTCTCACCTAAAGTTTACCCTTAAAAGCCTTGTCTCTACCTTCAATAAACGAAGTCCATTGCTCTGACAATGCTTCCCTGTGAGTGGTCTGTGACACAGTCTTCCCTCTCTTTCCCGAGTCCAGCCTCGAGGTCACGGGCTGGAAGAAACCCATACCCACCCCTGCATCAGCCTCATCAAGGGACCTGGCGCCAAAACCCCACATCTGGCGTCCAACATGACTTTCTCAGGACCCTCGAATGCTTCCAGGACAAGGGGATGCTTCTAGCTGCAGCTAATTGTGGATCAAGGTAAATTATATATATATATATATATATATATATATATATATATATATATATATATATATATATATATATATATATATATTCCTTTTAGGGCTTGGGTAATCGTTATTGTTTTTAGGGGAGGAATAGAACCCTGCGACTCATGCAGTTCAGTGTGTGTGTGTGTGTGTGTGTGTGTGTGTGTGTGTGTGTGTGTGTGTGTGTAGTTGAATTTATAGCCATTGCATTTCTTTTATTTTTCTTTCTCGTTGCCTATTTGCATTATTTTTCTACCTCTCCTTTTCTGGCTCCCTGATCTTCAATTTCTCCTCTGCTGTGCCTCTAATCCTAAAACCCTCTTGTCTGTCATTCTGTAACATCCCTCTTCATTGAAGCAGTTTGAATATCCCCTTGGGCACAGGTTCTCCAAATAAGGAGAGTAAGGACCAGAACACTTAAGATGTTTTTTGAGAGTGGGAATGACCCCACGAGTGTAATTTCAGTCAAGAGTGGCCCTCTAGTAGTCTCTCCAGTGGCCACAGTCCCCCCAGAGGGAATCTGTCAACATAGAAGGCAAATAGTTTTCTTTGCTATTGGATTCTGGGGCAGATAGAACCATTATCAGAACTGAGGAAACCCCAAGTGAATGGAACCTCTCTGTAGGACCCAAAGTGCAAGGTGTGGGCAAATTTCTACTAGAAACCTTTGAAACTAAGGATTTTTATTAAATTGGTTAATTCAAAAAGAGATTCTGGTTTTCTTAAGCCTCTAGTAGCCAAAGGTTTAAGAAATAACTTGTTAGGGCTGGATATACTGGGGGCAGGCAAGAGCATATGTTTCTAAACCAACAAACAAAAAAGAATGTGCTGCCACCCCAATAGTTTAGGCCACTCTTCCACTGGTCCCCATAATTAAAACAGAAGGAGGACCCAGTCTGGGTGGAACAGTGGCCTCTATCCTCAATTAAACTGGACACTTTAAGCCATATAATAAAGTAACATCTAAAACTTGGCCATGTTAGCCCATCAACCAGCCCATGAAAAACCTCTGGGAAGTGGCATATGTTTAAGAGAATAATTCAGGGGTCACCCTAAGGGGTATGTCATGGATTCCTAGTAACTTGTATTTGGTAATTACTGACATCAAGGATATTTTTTCTCTATACCACTAAGGAATGAGGATTGTGAAAAATTTGCTTTTTATTCATTTTGTTTGTCAGTTTGTGTTTTGTGTTAATTTATAATTTCGTTTAAATTGTGTGTTAAAATTGTGTTGTGCTTTCATTATGTTTATGATTGAGTACTGCTACATTTTAGGTTAAAAATTGGCTGAAAAAGAAAAAAAAGTGTATTTTTTAAAACCAAGCAGCCTTGGGACTTGTTTGTTATCTGATATAAAAAGAGAAATTGCCTAAGGAAATCATTGTCTCTATGCTAATAGATAACCTGACTACCTAGGGAAAGAGAAAAACTGGGCTTTTTAAAATTTCGACTGAAAATAAAGAAAAGGTTTTTCTGATTTTAGAAATTTCTAAAAATTGGGTGGATAAAAATTGGTTGCAAGATAATATTGAAAATATTGTGAGTGCCCTAATCAACAACAAGGAAAGCACAACAGGAAAATTCCCTCCAACCCATGCCTGTGGTACAAAAACAGGTTTCAAGGCAGGCTGATTGTTAATCTAAGTTTGATAAGGATGGGGAAGCCTTTAAATCTGGGTATCCCTCAGCCCCATCACCCCAAGGAGAAATACTAAAAAGGCTGCCACTAAGGGCCTTTCACCCTTAAAGCAGAGTCCTCAACCTACAGGACTTGGGGTGTCAGGAGTAGGGAAGATACCTCCTCTCTTGAAATCATTAAGTGGTTAATATGGTAAGATATGTACAAAGATTCAGGGGCTATAATGCCCCTCATAGCCAGAGGCTTATCCTCTAATCTTTTAGGACAGGATATACTGGGGCAATCTAAGTAGGCTTATGTCTCCAAAACATCTAAAGGTGGCCAGGCCACCCACAATACTTGAGGCCACTGGCCCTCAGGTACCATTAATATCCCTGCGACTGGGAAAACCTGTCTGGGTGTAGCAGTAGCCACTCTCAAATAAAATGAGATGCTTTAAAACAGATAAAGATACCCATGACATTCTTCAAAGAAGTGGATCAAACACTTCTGAAATTCATTTGGAACAATAAGCACCCTCGAATAGCTAAAGCAATCCTTGGGAAAAGGAATATGGGAGGCATTACTTTCCCCAATTTTATACTGTATTACACAGCAATAGTTATCAAAACAGCATGATACTGGAATAAAGACAGACCTTCAGATCAGTGGAATAGGCTTGAGTACTCAGAGAATACAATCACTTAATTTTTGATAAAGGATAAGAATTCCTAAATGGAGCAAGGAAAGCCTTTTCAACCAGTGGTGTTGGCACAACTGGTTAGACACTTGCAAAAAAGCAAACTCAGATCCCCCAGCTAACACCATGTATGAAGGTAAAATCTAAATGGATTAAAGACCTTGATATCAGACCTGAAACCATAAGGTAGATAGACAACACTTAGGTAAAACACTCCATGACATTGAGTCTAAAGGCATCTTTAAAGAGGAAACAGCACTCTCCAAACAGTGGAAGCAGAAATAAACAGATGGGACTATATTAAGCTGAGAAGCTTCTGTACTTCAAAGGAAATAGTGCCCAGGATTTAAGAGCCACCCACTGAGTGGGAGAAACTATTCACCGAATACACATCAGATAAGAGGCTAATATCCAAAATATACAAGGCACTGACAGAACTTTTCAAGAAAAAAACATCTAATCCCATCAAAAAATGGGGAGAAGAAATGAACATGCACTTTGTCAAAGAAGAAATACAAATGGCTAAAAGGCAAATGAAAAAATGCTCCACATCATTAATCATCAGGGAGATGCAAATCAAAACAACTAGGAGGTACCATCTCACACCACAGAGATTGATGCATATCACAAAAAATGGCAACAAGCAGTGCTGGCAGGGATGTGGAGAGAAAGGAACTCATTCACTGCTGGTGGGAATGCCACCTAGTCCAATCTTTATGGAAAGCGATATGGAAATTCCTCCAAAAACTGGAAATTGAGCTCCCATACAATCTAGCTATACCACTCATAGTGATATACTCTAGAAACATAAAAATACAATACAAAAATCCCTTTTGCACACCTATATTCGTTGCAGCACTATTTACAATAGCCAGACTCTGGAAACAACCAAGTTGTCCTTCAACAGATGAATGGCTAAAGAAACTGTGGTACATATACACAATAGAATATTATGCAGCCCCTCAGGAGAGATGAAGTCATGAAATTTTCCTATACATGGATGTACATGGAATCTATTTTGATGAGTTGAAATAAGTCAGAGGGAGAGAGAAAAACATTCATTTATGGGTTTTAAGAAAAATAAAAGACATTTGTGCAATAATTCTCATAGACAAAAGAGAGGAGGACTGGAAGATCCAGCTCACTTCATGAAGCTCACCACAAAGAATGATGAGTGTTGTTAGAGAAATAGCTACATTGAGAACTATCATAACAATGTGAATGAACGAAGGAAGTAGAAGCCTGTCTAGAGTACAGGCGGGGTGGGGAGGGGAAGAGGGAGATCTGGGACATTGGTGATGGGAATGTTGCACTGATGAAGGGAGGTGTTTTTTTGCATGTCTGAAACCCAACCACAATCATACTTGTAATCAAGCTGTTTAAATAAAGATATATTAAAAAAACCAGATAAAGTGCTCACTTAGGCAGCACATATATTAAAATTAGAACGATACAGAGAAGATTAGCACGGCCCCTGCGCAAGGATAACACACAAATTCGTGAAGCATTCCATATTTTAAAAAAAGGGGGCCGGTGAGGTGGCGCTAGATGTAAGGTGTCTGCCTGGCAAGCGCTAGCCAAGGAAGAACCGCAGTTCGATCCCCCGGCGTCCCAAATGGTCCCCCCAAGCCAGGGGCAGTTTCTGAGAGCTTAGCCAGGAGTAACCCCTGAGCATCAAACGGGTGTGGCCCAACCCCCCCCCAAAAAAAGAAAGAAATAACACCATTCACCTCTTAGGAATTTCAGAGTAAATATTATTAGTAAAGGAAAACTTTTGCCATTTTAAATTAAAATGTGCTACAACAGAATTAAAATTTGGTACTTTTTATATTTCTATTTGAAAATCTATTTTAATTTTAAAGATATCTAAAAATAGAAAATTGTGTGCAAAATATTGTTCAGTAGTAGACTGTTTAATATCCAGCTGTTAAAGTTTTTCTTCTGTGTCCCTTTGTAGTTCACATCTAACTTCAGATTCTTGTGGTCAGCAAAGGTAGCCTGCAAAATTTCTATCCTCTTGATTTTATGGAGGTATGTTTTATGTGCCAGCATGTGGTCTATCCTGGATAATGACCCATGTACATTGGAAAAGAATGTGTATCCAGGTTTCTGAGGATGGAGTGTCATATATATATATTTATATATATATTTATATATATATTATATATTTATATATATTATATATATTTATATATATATTATATATATTTATATATATATTATATATATTTATATATATACTAGGCCTCTTTCTTCCATATCTTTTTTCAGGTCTAGTATATTTTTGTTGGGTTTCAATCTGGTTGATCTAACAAGTGTTGACAGGCCCGTGTTGAGGTCTCCACAATTGTTGTGTTATTACTGATATACCTTTTTAGATTTGTCAACAATTGTATTAAATACTTTGCTGGTCCCTCATTGGGTGCATATATGTTTAGGAAAGTGATTTCTTCCTGCTGTACATATCCCTTGATTAGTAGAAAATGTCCATCTTTGTTCCTTACAACTTTTCTGAGTATAAGGTTGGTGTCATCTGATATTAGTATGGCCACTCCAGCTTTTTTAAAGGTGTTGTTTGCTTATATGGTTCTCCTCCAGCCTTTGATTTTGAGTCTATGTTTGTTCTGACTATTCACGTGTGTTTCTTGTAGCCAGCAGAAGCTTGGGTTCAGTTTTTTGATTCATTTCGCCATTCTTTGTCTCTTAACTGGTGCATTTAGTCCATTGACATTAAGAGAGATAATTTTTATGGGGTTTAGTTCCATCTTTGAGTAGAACTTTGGTGTGTTTGTTGGTCTGTCTTGTCTTAAAATAGACCTTTCAGTTTTCCTTTTAAGGCTGGTTTTGAGTCTGTAAAGTATCTTAGCTGTTATTTATCTCTGAAGCTATGTATACTTCCTTCAAGCCTGAAAGTGAGTTTTGCTGGGTACAATATTCTAGGTGAAGCATTTATTTCATTGAGTTTTGTCACTATTTCCCACCACTGCCTTCTGGCCTGAGTGTTTCTGGTGACAAGTATACTGTAAATCTCAAGGATGCTCCCTTAAATATAATTTCCCTTTTTGATCTTGCTGCTTTCAGTATTCTGTCTCTATCTGTAGGATTCATCATAGTGACTAGGATGTGTCTTTTGGTGTTTTTCCTGGGGTCTCTTTTAGCTGGTACTCTTGGAGCATACAGGATTTGTTCACATGTATTCTTTAGCTCTGGTAGTTTCTCTGTGATGATGTTCTTGACTGTTGATTCTTCCTGAAGATTTTCTTCTTGGGTCTCTGGGACTCCAATGATTCTTAAGTTGTTTCTGTTGAGCTTATCAAAGACGTCTATTTTCATCTCTTCATATTCTTTGAGTAATTTTTCCATTGTCTGATCATTTTCTTTAAGGCTTTTTTTCCAGTCTCTTCTGGTGTAGGGAGTTGTTATGCATCTCATCTTCCAGCACACTAATTCTATCCTCAGCTGCTGTTACTCTGGAAGAGCTTATCCATTTTGTTCTTCAATTCGTCTACTGAGTTTTTCAGACTTGTTATTTGACCTGATATTTCAGTTTGGAGGTTTCTGATTTATATCTTCATATTCTCTTGATTCTTTTTTTTTCTTTTTTTTCTTTTTCTCTTGATTCTTATTAGTGTTCTGTTCTATACTTTCTTTGAGTTCTGTGAACACCCTCCATATTTCTTCTCCATATTTCTTCTTCTTCTGAAAGACTAACTAGGTGGTTCACTGTTTTTGGGTCATCAGAGTTGCCATCTTCATTCTCTATGCCTGATGTTGGTCTGTGCAGTTTCTGCATCATCACACTTGTATTGTGGGGTTTTCTACGTGTTGTGGTGGTATGCATTGGCTAGGTGGAGTGCACGGCCACACTCCTCTGCTTCTACATCTTAAGAGGTGGGTTTATGCGGTCCAGCAGAGTCAGCTTTATCCAGTCTCCAGCCAGGGAAGACTCGCCTCAGCCTAGGCAAGCCCACAGGGATGAATGCCAGAGACAATCAAAGTTCCAGGCTGGAGCAAGCTGCAGGAAGAAACCTCAAAATGTCTGCCATGCTTAAGGGGCCCAGTAGGGTCAACTTTATCCAGTCTCTGGCCTGGGAAGACTCAGTGTGCAAAATATTGTGGTTAGCCTTTTTTAAACTATTTGCATTTAACACATTTAGCAATTCAGCTATCAGCTAAAACACTGAAGCAGCAAGAAATTATAATATATATTCTTAAAAATTGCAAAAAGATATGCATGAAACAGAGAAAGAACTATTTTGGATAATATACTAAGTTATTGGGAAAAACGCAAAGTAACTAATAATGTGTATGGTGAGGAATACCTTGAAAATTGTTATTACTCTGGATTACAAATCTTAAGAATTCTTTTAAGAGAGTTTATATTTTATAATGATCTAAAATTTTGTTAATCTGGCATATAAAATTTTAAGATGAATTACTTATAAGTACAATAAGAGACCATAGCTTCTAAATTTATTTAATTTTGGTTCAATGTTTTAACTAGAAGTCTTCTTTTCAAATACAACATAAATTAAAAAATGGAATACTCATTATTTTTGGCATTTAAAATAGGCTAAACTTGCCTTAAAAGAGCAAAAATAAAATTCATGATAATTTACATGTCATTAGATAAGGGGCTAAAATCTAAGATATACAAGGTACTGACAGAACTTAAGAAGAAATAAAATATAACCCCATCAATACATGGGGAGAAGATATGAACAGACATTTCCTCAAAGAAGAAATGCAGTTGGCCAACAGACACATGAAAAATGCTCTAAATCACTAATTATCTGTAAAATGCAAATCAAAACAACAATGATTTATCATCTCAAGCCACAGAGACTACACACATCAAAAAGAACAGGAACCAGCACTGCTGGCATGGATGTGGGGAGAAAAAAACCCTCATTCGTTGCTGATGGGAATAGATATTCTTTAAAAAACTGGACATTGAGCTCCTATATGTTCCAGCAATCCCACTCCTAGGGATATTCCCTAGGAACACAAAAACACAATACAAAAATGATTTCTGCACACCTATATATATATATATAACAGCACTATTTAAAATAGAAAGAATCTGGAAACAACCCAGATGCCCAACAACATATGAGTGGCTAAAGAAACTTTACATCTCTACAATTGAATACTATGTAGCTCTCTACAATTGAATACTATGTAGCTGTTAGAAGACATGAAGTCAGAATATTGATTATACATGGAAGGATTCAAAAACTATTATGATTAGTGAAATAAGTTAAAGGAAGCAAGATAAACACAGCATAGTATCACTCATGTATTATTTAAGAAAAAGAAAAGACAGTATAATAATAATACCCAGAGGCAATAGAGAAAAGGGCTAGAAGGATCAGCCTATAATAACAAGCTCATCACAAAGAGTGGTAAGTTCAGCTATATAAATAACTACACTAACCACTACCATGACAAAGAAGAGAAATACAATTACTGTCCAAATATAGGCAGGGGGAGGGGACAGGTAGGAAATGGGGGTGACAATGATAGTGGGAAAGTTACACTGGTGAAGGGGTATGTGCATTTTAGAGCTGAAACCAAACACGAAAATGTTTGTATCCATTGTGCTTAAATAAAGAAATCATTTTTAAAAAGTCAATTTTTAGGAATCATTGCAGGATATGGAAGACAGGGTTAGAGAATTCCCATTGGAAGTATAGTATCATTTACATTTACATGTAACAAGTCAATTAATAGTCACATTTTGCCTGATATTTTTTTTTGGCAAACTATATTTCAACATGCTCCCAATTTAAGTTGTTCTTCTGCTACATCTATTGAGTGTCTTAGCTTTACTTCATTAGGGGCCACTGTGGTGTCTACACAGGATGGTTAGACTTCTATTAACTAGAGTGGTGGTGGTCACTGTACTGTAGTGGCCCCATTAAAAATTGCCTGTTCTCTGAATTATGGGCTACATAAGTTGCTGAAGGAATAATCATGAATTCAGTGCACCATTGTTCATGTAGATTTCTACCCCATAAATTCAGGGGCAAGGAAGAAAGCAGCAGTCTAGTGCTTCAAAGGAATTGTTATTCACCTGGGAATTATATATTCTGACCACAATTGGAGAAAGAATAGTTCTTGTTTCCATACTGCCAAATTGGACCTTTCAAAAAGGTGAAACTAGGTGCCAGAGTGATAGTGCAGCTGTAAGGTGTTTGCCTTGCATGTTGTTAACTCAGGTTGGACCTTGGTTTAATCCCCACCATACCATATGGTCCACCAAGGCAGGAGGGATTTCTGAGTGCAAAGCCAGGAGTAATTCCTGAGCATCACTGGGTGTGCCCCCCCAAAAAAAAACAAAAAAAGGTGAAACTATGTAGTAAATTTTGTTACTTCCTATGCCATACCTGGAAAATCAGAATGCATCAAGGAAAAGGGTTTTGGAAATACAAACCCCGAGGCTTCTACTAATTCATCTATAGCATATATTGCTGAGATTAAAGAGGAAAATTCAATGTTAATTCTCAAATTTCAGAGCAGGAAATTTTTTAAATTATAATTTTTATTTTAATCATAGTGGCTTAAATATTGTTCACAGCAATATTTTAGGTACATATTAACATTGATTCAGGGGAATTCCCACCACCGAATTGTCCTCCCTCCACCTCTGCTCCCGTCCTGCGTCCCATAGCCTCCACCCTCACCTCCGGGGCTGCAAGAATGAGTGGTCCCCTCTGTGCCTAGCTTACTACTTAGTGATCTTTCAACTGTTTCGTCATGGTACCTCCTCTAATTAGAGGTATCACCCTCTAATTGGGAGGTGTAACTAGATAGTTCAAGTTATGTGGTTTTGTTTAAAGAAGAGAAAAGTAATAAAATGGGGTAAAAATCAAATATGCTGAAAATGGGCTGAGTCTTTCTAGAGGCTCTCATCCTCTGTTTGAGAGACGAAGGGGAAAAAGAAGGTGGAACACCACATCGGTATAAAAAGAAGTATAGAATAAAATATCCAGTGATCACTACAGCAATAAAGTTAGGCACCACATACTTGCCATGGTCTTGAGATAAAAAACCATGACAGAGCACAAAAACGAAGAAGAAAAAAGAAGAAAGAAAAATTAAATAAATAAAAATGTAGACAACCAGTTCAATATCCACACCAAAACAAAGAAATCGACAAAAGCTAGATAGGTTAAAAAAAGATTATTTTGTGCTTTTTTGTCTTTTTTTCCCCCTTCTGCATAGGCACAGTAAATATTGGGGTCATTCAAAAAGGGATTCCCTTGGCCTAAGAGATATGGGGTTTCTCCATCCTTGGAGTATATTGTCATGGGATTAACTATAGACTCCTTTCTAGTTCATTTACTCTTCTGTTGGTGCTTTTGTGGTGTATGGGAGACTTCTGCTCTGTTCTGGGTGGTAAAATCAGGTATCTGTATCTAGATAATTCAGTCTCTGCACAGGTCGAAAATGAAACTTATGGTGAAGTCTTTCTTTGTGGTTCTAGAAGTTCTGTTCCCTTAGTGTCGTTTTAATCTGTCTTCTGTGGTTGGTAGTCTTGGTCCTTGGGCTGATCCTAAGATGGAGCCTGGGATAGCGTCTTTCCTTATGTTACCAGAAGACCCATTCAGTTGCTACTGTCTCAGTCATGCCTCTGGAATTAGAGATCATGGTTGTTGTGCAGGTCATAGATCAAACCCTAGACTAGGGTTTTTTTCTTGGTCCCAGGATACATACTGCTTTGTCATGGTTCTATCAGCCAGTCATCTGTAGATCGTGATCTTGGCTTTTGCACAGACCAAAGGGTGACAAGTCTTCTGATTTTGTCTTATTGTTAGTTGGTGAGGTAGGATAACCTGCTTGTAGGTCAAGTTGTTCCCAATTTCCTCGTTGTCAGGATGTCCTATTAGAGCTGGGCCATGTTGGTGTTTGAGCAGTATTAAGGATGTCCCAGATGGGATTTGGTTCCTGTAGCTGTTGTGAAGAACTGTGAAGTTTCTATGCCTGGGATCCAGGGTTCCAGGCTGGACGGTCGGCGTCTAATCACCTGGGGTCTAAGTTGGGTCAACATGACATATGTTTAAGGTGGAAGATGCCCCTGTGTTGTAAAATAAGTATGAGTTCTTATCCCTAGTAGATAAGAGATTGTTTTAAGGAATGTTTGACTCTGGCGCTGAAGTATCTGTGATTACTTTAGAAGGAATAGGAGGGATCTTGCCTCCATATTCTGTTTGCCATAGCACTATGTATTTTAATTGCATAACACCAGAAAATCAACAGGCTGTTTTTTTCCAGATGTACCAGTTTTAATAATCTATGGGGTGTGATTTGTATAAGAAATGGAGAGCAGGATATCACATCCCTTATACAAACCCTTCTCAGCACATTTCTCAGAAGTTTCACCTTTTTAATTGGGGTCACTGGGTTAAAACCGCCAAATCCACCCTAATCGAATGAAAATACAATGTTCTAATCTGATTCTCCAGTGACTCATGAATAGCACAAAACTAAAGGCGCTCAGAAACTTAATTGAGAAACAGCTGAGATGGACACATTGAACCCTCCTTTTTCTGAATGGTACTCATTGATACCTCTAATAAAAAAAAACAATCAGGTAGCTGGATATTTTTATCTGATTTAAGAGCTCAAAATGCATCTATAATTTCTATGGGAAATTTATAGAATGGCTTAGCTTCATCAATAGCCATCCCAAAAATTGGCCTTTAATAATAATTGACTTAAAAGTTTGTTTTTATAACATTTCCATTCACCCAAAAGATAGAAAGTGCTTTCCCTTGTCTGTTCCTTCTCTCAACAATAGGATCCAGAATTCAATGGATGGTTTTGCATAGGGCATGACAAACTCGCCCATATGTGTCAATATTTTTTGATGCAGTTTTACATGCAGCTTGTAAAGTTTCCCCAGTAATGTTTTATTTATTACATGGATGACATTTTAATGGCCAGCCCTACTGATAGAGAATTCAAAGTCATCAGCTGCTTGGAGGGTGCTGGTTTAGCAATAACCACAAAATTTATGTTTTACCTTCATTTCAATACTTGGATTTTATATTGAAGCATTCTTCAATGTGTCCCCAAAAGGTTTCTATTTATTAGAAAAATCTAAGGACTCTTAGTAACTTTAAAAAACTCTTAGGTGATATAAATTGAATTAGTCTCTCTCTTCTGATTCTATAAACCATAACTCAGCAACCTATTTATTACTATGAAAGGAAATCTGGACTTAAATAGCCTCATGTGTTTAAGTCAAAAACTCAAAAGGAATTAGGATATTTTATAGATCGGCTCCAAAAAGTTCTATTTTTCCAGGTTTATATCTGGAGAGAAGATGTGGGCATTTAATTTTTGCAACTATCATTCTCCTATGGGTGCTATTACTAAGCTGTTTGGACCTCTAAAATGGGTTTATTATAACAACAAACAACCTTGCACGTTTGTGCCTTACTTGGAATTGATGTTTGCTATTATTAAAGCAAGGCTTAGAGTAGTTTCCTTGTTAGGTTTTGATTCTGAAATAATAGTGTTGTCTGTTTCTAAAATGGAAATAAAATACATGATACCTCTCACAGACATTACAACAAGCCTTATCTAACTTTTCAGAAGAAATTTCTTTCCATTATCCTGATAGAAACGCCTGGGAATTCTGTTACAAGATGCATTTTGTAATACTCTCTATTTTTCACTGCTCTCTTATACTTGACACCCTGTTTTTTAAATTGTCATCAAAAAAGGCAGTATCACTGCTCTTCTCTGACCACAACAGTGCATACTAATTACAAATCTGCTCAAGTGAAACTTGCTACTTTAAATTACTATCACTTTGAAGAGTTGTGAAACATAGTAAGATATTCAATGTACATAGTAGGATTGTTCCCAGGAATAGTAACCACCTCTTTAAATGCTCATAATCAGACTATGTGATCAACTTGTTAACTCAAAGCCATAGAATAAGCTTGGCAGGGACAAAAGCAGTTTAGTGACTCTATTATTCTGCCACTTTCTCAAGATCATCTTAAATCCACACTTCAATGCCTCATTGTCACCAAGACTCAGAGACATCATATTACTCATTTAGCCTCACCTTTGACATCTACAAATAAATGTATGTTGCAAGGTTACCTAAAAGTGTTTTTAAAGAAGAACTGAGAAACAATAATAGAGTTTATTGCAGCCAACATGACACAGAGCAGAATTACTTTAAAAGGACAGAAATTTGGAAATCATCACCTATACTCTTAATGCATTTGAAATGCTTTTTCTAATGAAGGCAAGAAGATGAAAAACCTAGAGTCCTATGTGTACTCTCCTTTAGAAAACCTTGATCTGTCACATTTTATTTTAGCTCTAAGAACAACCATGAAGAATAAAATTTATTCTCTGTTTTGAACCATTATAGTAAAATGAAAAATGATCATTTCACAGCCTATTTTAAAAAATTCAGCAAGACAATATTTGTTTAAATTTGATGACCAGGAATTTTCAGAAATCGTCAACTTTTATATTAAATCGTCAGCACCTTATATTCTATTTTATACTTCAAAGAGACCTGCTGCAATGGATATAGCCATTTCATTTAGCATATGTCTGTAATGTCCTAACATTTTTATCAACAGGAAAATAGCTGCAGAATGCGGACTCCCACTGTAGTGCTCATTATTAGAATGTTTCAGTGTCTTTTTTGCTTGATTGTTTTGGGCCACACCCGGTGACATTCAGAGGTTACTCCTGGCTATGTGCTCAGAAATTGCTCCTGGCTTGAGCGACCATATGGGATGCTGGGGATTGAACCACAGTTCGTCCTAGGTTAGCACGTGCAAGGCAAATTCCCTAACATTTGTGTCACTGCTGTGGCCCCAAGAATGTTTTAGTGTCTTAATTTCTATTCTATTTTCCTTATAATAAATTTTAATGCTTTGTTAACAGTGATACATGGAGATATAGTTTTGATGGCCTATATTTAAATAACAATGATATTTTCCATTGGGCTCCTAATATAGTGCTCATTATTTTAATATCTTAAAATATTTTAAATTATTCATTTACATTTTATTATACTTGCTTGTATGATCTAATCTACCTACAGAGATTCTTAGATAAGGCATCTGAATCTATAGACTCATTACAGTATTCATTACCATATTACTTAGTATTCTAGGCTTGAGTATTATGATTGTTTTAAGAATGTTCTATGCACATTCTAAATAAACCATGAAGCATTTTTCAGCAAAGTTCCCCTTCATCAATGTCGAATACTCCAAGGAACTAGAAAAATTTTATGCCTGACATGCTGGTTTTATATTTTGAAGAATCTTGACCTGTTCCACCTGGGTTTATTTTTCTAATGTAATTTATGGATTGATTCTTTTGTCTATCTATGTGTGGGTGTGTATGTGTGGTGGCCACCTCTATGTCTGTTTAATATCTGCCTGTATTATTATATAATATCTGTCTATATTGTATATAGCCCTTCCTTTTTATATGGCCATTTGTTTCTCAGGAAAAAGATGACACCACTGCTACCACAGAGGCCTCACTAATCTTATGATGCTCTCCAAGATAAACTTTTATGGAGAGCAGGGGTTGGGCAACACCATTGGCATGCAAGTTGCTTGTGGTCCTTGCCATTAGATCATCCTGCATGAAGGTTTCCTGCTCTATACCATTGCTCTGGCTGCTCTCCAAGTCACTAGAGTCATAGAACTGCAAGTCATTTCCAGAGAAGAAGTCAGGAAACCGCTGTTGCTGATGTGTTCTTGGTGGTCACTTTTTAGAACTTCCCTTCACAGTAGACTGTTGTTCAGAACTGGTTTAGGCTTTTAAGAGGTCCTAGGCTTTATGACATTTTCTAATCTGTGACTGCTGCAAATCCTTTTTCAGACTTCACAAGACTACATTGCCAACTAAAGTTGTGATCCAGAATTTATCTTCTCCTCAGATTATCTCAAATGATTTATTATAGGTGATATTATACCTTTGTTGTATACTGCCTGTGTTCTCTTCAACATGTATATTATTTATTGTCTATTTATTTATGTAGTTACATATTTCCTCTTCTCTTTATATTTGCTACTAGGAATTATTCGAAGATAGTATAGATAATACCCTTGAAGTAGGGATTATTTTCGTTAGTTATCATCTTTTCATTAGGCACCATTAGTATATTATGACACTATTATTTGGTATGGGTGCATTAAAATTGAGAAATATTAGATACTAAAAAAGAGTTATTATCGATTGAGGAAGAGAACTCAGTAATTTTCTGTTACAGAGGGCCTTCCACCCTGAACATTTGCCATAGTGACTTGACTTAAACTTCAGTTGCTTAGACATCAACTTATTACTCATAAAACTTGGATCTCATCTTTGGGTCTGACATGGTTCTCTACACCTAAACCAGAAATCAACCTCTACCAGTATGTACCCTGGATCTGCACCAATTGGCCACAGCTTGGAATCTACTCTCAACATTGAGAAAATTCCTGGAGGTTAGAATATCTCCCAGTTCTGAAGATGAATGGGGCGGAACCCCTCCTATTGGGACAAACCTACAGAGAATGAAAAACCTAAGGCCACTCTCCAGCTCATCATATTGACTTGACCTTTGCATTTTTTACATCAGCCAAGCATGGGTATCCCTGAAATGATAGGTAGACCATAAAGGCAGATTGGCCTAGGGAAATTAGAGATAATCTAGAAATGACTGGAATTGCCTTAGCACATACATGCCCCAGGGTGGGCTAACAGGCTAACATGGCTATGGACTGGAAATCAGCAATAATTTTTTTGAAGGCAGAGTTCCTTGCCTTGCCATATAACAGTAAGATGGAACCGAGATACAAATCAGGACATCCTGACTTTGACATAAGGTATATACTAACACCAACATCTCCAATTACTAAAACCTGACAGTGAAAACCGTGATTGAAGAGAAACTTTCCTGGGACCTTGAAGAAAGACTTTGGTGTGCTTAGAGCCTGTAGTTAGTCTTATGGCAGGATGCTTCATGGGTAAGGATACACTTCTTTTAGGCCAAATTCTTTTTCTTTCTGTCTTTCTAACTTTTGTTACATCTGTGCAAAATACTGCAAACACCTTTGTCTTTAGTTAGAGTCATCCCCCTTTTTTCTTAAAACCCTGGCATGTGAATTATTTTGTTTTCTATAAAGTCATTTAGGGAAAGATGTTGGATTAGTGGGTTCTACACTGCTCACTATTCATTCTCTACTCCAGGGAGTGGTCTGGTTTTGTATTACTAGGCCTCTCCCTACTCAATATTCCTTCTCATTCTCCACCCTATGGTGTGATCTGGTGTTAGATTACTGGGTCCCTTCCTATTTAGTATTTGTTCTTCACCCTAGTGTGTGGTTTGATTCTTGCTAATAAAAAGTCTGGGTATCAGGAAGGCATTGCATTCATTCTCTTGACTTCCTCCACTAAGCTGCCTTCCTTTTTTGGAGTAAATGGCTTGTGTGTTGGAATTCCTGGCTTGAGTGTTGGAATTCTTGAACCTATTTATTCTTTTCCTCCTTCACTGTGTAGCTTACTTCCTGCATCGACATTTGCTTCACGACCCATGCCTCTCTAGGTCCTAGTCTGAGGCTTCATTCACTTGGGAGCACTTTTAATTTATTCATTATAGAGTTCAGTGAAAAAGTATCTTCAGTGAGAAGGGTCTTAACAGAATCAGTATCTCCTGAAAAAAGCTGCTTAGTCATTTCCCATAATGTTCTTCCAATCTCCACTTTCTGTAACCATTAAAGTAAAAGGTAAACATTCTTGTATTTTAAAGAGTGACCTATTTCTTCCACTTTTACCCTCCAGTTTGTTTACAGCAGCTGATTCATTAGCAAACAGTCCATAAGTTCCCTGTGCAAGATGTTTTATACTAGAGGGAAAAGGCAAAAAATGGAATATCTGGATATTCCTTGAGCCTTAGATATCAGTGCCATATCAGTGTTTTCATCAAATATATTCAAAGGTATTATTTAGAGATGAACCTAGTTTTTCAAGCTTTAGTGTCCTTTCTATTAGCAGTAATAAATGGTGAGGCCACTTGCTGAGTCTGATTCTAAGATTTTGTTCCTGAGTTCTGATAGAAAACAGTTCTGCCTTGCTTGATAGTGCCATGCATCTCTAAAGATTCTGCTGTCTGAGTTTATATTTCTTATGGTTTAACCTGTGTCTTGATGTCATTAACATCCCATTGTCTACCTAGAAACCCAAATACCTTCTCCTAAATCAGTGAAAGGGATATTGAAAAGATTATAAAGAGGGAAGGATAGCTCTCTACTATACCATTCAGGTAGTGAAATTGCCCATAAATAAATGTTTATATCTTGTAAAAACGAAAGCACTATTTCCCGAGTATATATACCCGAACAACAGATTTTCATGAAGTTACTTAATTTCTTCTAGAAAAAAAATTTCTCCTCAATTTTTTGCCAATTGTTTTGATCATAGGAAAGTTAATTCTCAACAGAAGAATTTGGGTGTCCCAGGTGGTTCATAAACTCTTTTTCAGGTAACTTATATATAGCCTCAAAAAAGTGTCTCTTCCTCTCTCCTTAATATATATAGGTTACTTGAATATATGCCTTGCATGGGGTAGGACAGGTAAAAAAACTATGAGCACATATGTTTCATGGATGCTAGTGTTCTACCAGTCACATGACATAGCATCAAGTTGTTCCTAAAGTCCACTGGTTCTGTAAGGTGTGGAAACTGGCCCCTACCACCAACATTCTCAGGGAGCCATGGACTAAGGCTAGAATTAGAAATGTAAGAAAAGGAAAGATTTACTTAATGCTGCCCAGCTTTCTAGGAATATTACCTTCTCATAAAGAAAAACAATTACATATATATATAAAATAGTGAAGAAAATAGTTTTCTTGAAAGAAATTTACTTAAAAAATGTAAGTAGAGGGAAAAAAACCTAAGTTCAAAACAGAATAGTCATTTCCAAAGGAAAAAAGTAATAGTACACACCTCAGATTGAGATATGGGCCAGTCTCTAAGATGGAGAATATGTCTGTTGGCACAGTTTTAGGGCTTCTTTAAAATCTCACCATATTTATCATTTGTAGCTAAGTGCTCTGTCATACACTCTAATGATCTTGTACCTCTCTACACTGGCCATGAAAGCAAGGGCCAACCACAGTCTAGTGCAGGTCTTGGCAGAAAGCCTGTTATCTTCATTGTAGCACAACAAAATAGCCTTATGAGGAGCTCTCTCAGGTCATTTCTCATTGGCAACATTGGTTTAAGAAAGGCATAAAACTTTCTGCCTTACACCAAACTTCAGCCCAGATTTAAAACAAAGAAATTTTCAGCTGTAGTAAATTTTTATAAATATATTAGTCCATCACTTATATTTTTTGTCATTTGACTCTCTGATTTGGTATTATCCTGTAAGACTAAATAACATTTGGGAGATGATATCATATTGCTCTTTCATTACTGTCTGTGCAAGTAAACTTTTGAAATCAATTTGGAGTTGTTATCACTGTATTTGATGACTACAGAAGTGTGATAAGCCAACCCAGCAGCTGCCATCATGCTGCTACTGGTTACTGCTTGACCATTTGGCACAGATCTTATCTAGACTATCTGATCTGTGCCAAAGTCCATAAATACTCCCCAAAGAAGTGAGCTTTGCAGAATATCTTCCTGGACAAACTAGGTCAGTACAGACTTGGCCTAGTAAATCAGCAGCAGTAGCAGCAACTCAGTTTTATATTTAAAAACACACTATTTTTTCTAATCGTGAAGCTCCCTCAGATAATCCTATATTAACATACACTGTGTGTTAATATTTCAGAATAAAAATAAAACAAAGACATTGGTCTCAATCCTTTACTCCAAGTTTTAACATTTGTTTATTAAAATGCATATTATTTATCCATTCAAGATGTTAAATCTATTTTTATCTGAATATTTTTAATAGTTTTTATTGAGACCCATGTGAATTACAAGTCTTTCACAGTTATATTTAAGGTAATAGTGACAATGAATTATGAATTAGGGCAATTCCCCACCACCAGTGGCAACACTACCGGTGTTGACCTCCCTTCACCCCTGTTCCCAGCATGCATCTTTTCCAGTTTTAACTGGCAGTGGCAAATGTTAACTTTCGAAACTGGTACTAGTTAAAATCAGGATTATAAATTAAGTGGCTCATATCTGTAATCAAGTGTTTTTCTCTTAAATACATCATGAAGATATAAAAAATAACTAAAAGTGATAGAGTGCATGTTTTCCACGTGAGTATCCATGTTTCAATCACAGAAATACCAAAAAGGAGGCCCAAACACCAAGATGGCAGTAGCCCTAAGCACTACCAGTTGTAGCTACAACGTGTAAAAAGTATATATGTGAGGGGAAAATTTTTGAGTTTTAGTTAATAATTGATAGACTAATGAGGAAAATAAGGGCATTGAAAAAGAAAAATTGGGTTCACTCTGAGGACTTCAAGGGAAACTTCTTCTACAACTGTCTGCCTGTGCTTCTGAATCCTCGAAGGTTTCCTCAGAGGCCTAGGGAGAGTGCCCAAAAAAAACTGCATTTTGAAGCTGCTGAGTAGGTACATTCTGGCTGCGGGGATCGCTGTCCAATAAGCTGAGGTCTCTGGCCTGTGGAGACTCCGCTCTGCTGTGCCTTTGTTCACTCTGAGGACTTCAAGGGAAAATTCTTCTACGCGTGTCTGCCTGTGCTTCTGAATCCCCGAAGGTTTTCTCAGAGGTCTATGGAGCGCACCCCCAAAAAACTGCATTTTGAAGCTGCTGAATAATTACACTCTGGCTGCGGGGTCGCTGTCCAATAAGCTGAGGTCTCTGGCCTGTGAAGGTTCCACCCTGCTGTGCCTTTGTTCACTCAGAGGACTGACAACTAGAGACAGCAGAAGAGTTCGCTTTGCGTCCATGCACTCTTTCTAACCAATGAACCCCACCACAACACGCAGAAAAAACAACACTACAAGAGTGACAATGGGGAAACTTCACAGGCAAACACCATCCACAGAGAATGAAGACGAAAGCTCGGATGACCTAATAAATTCCAACCACCTGATTAACCTTTCAGATAAGGAGTTTAGAATAGAAATATGGAATATGTTCATAGAACTCAAAAAAAGCATAGATCGAGCTGAAGAGAACACAAAGACAGAAATCAGAAAACTCCAAACTGAAATAACTGATATGAAAAACACGGTTGCTCAACTGAAAACCTCAATGGATAGCCTTGCCAACAGGGTATCAGCAGCTGAGGAGAGAATCGGAGTACTGGAAGATGTGATACAGAAAAATTCAAAACAACAGAAGAAATTGGAAAAGAACCTTAAGACAAACGAACAGGCAATGGAAAAAGTATTCAAGGCTTTCGAACAGATGAAAATAGAAGTCTTTGATAAACTCAACAGAAACGACATAAGAATCATTGGAGTCCCAGAAACCCAGGAAGGAGATCTCCAGGAAGAATCAACTGTCAAAGACATCATCAAAGAGATACTCCCAGAGTTAAAGACTACATGCAATCAAATCCTGCATGCCCAAAGAGTACCAGCTAAAAGAGACCCAAAGAAAAACACCCTAAGACATATCCTCGTTATAATGACAAATCACATAGAGATAGAATACTGAAAGCAGCAAGATCAAAAAGGGAAACTACATTCATAGGAGAATCCCTAAGACTTACAGCAGACATGTCACAAGAAACTCTCAAGGCCAGAAGACAGTGGTGGGATACTGTAACAAGACTGAATGAAATGAATGCCTCAACGAGAATACTGCACCCAGCCCAACTCACGTTCAGGTTTGAAGGAAGAATACACAGCTTCATGGATAAACAACAGCTCAGAAACTTCACAGTTGATAAACCAACCTTAAAGGAAAAACTGACAGGTTTACTCTAAGACAAGAGAGACCAACAAACATAGCAAACTTATCTACAAAGATGACATTAAATCCTATGACAATCATCTCCCTCAATGTCAATAGACTAAATTCACCAATTAAAAGACACAGAGTGGCAAAATGGGTCAAAAAGATGAATCCAACCTTCTGCTGCCTACAAGAAATACATCTGAATAGTCAGAACAAACATACTCAAAATCAAAGGCTGGAGGAAAATCATCCAAGCAAACAATACTCTCAAAAAAGCTGGGGTGTCCATATTAATATCTGATGACACCAATTTATACTCAGAAAAGTGGTAAGGGACAAAGATGGACACTATGTACTAATCAAGGGATATGTGCAACAGGAAGAAAACAGACTATTAAACATATATGCACCAATGAAAGACCAGCAAATTATCTAATACAATTACTGACAAATATGAAAGAAGAAATCAATAATAACACAATAATTGTGGGAGACCTCAACAAGGCCCTATCAACACATGATATGTCAACCAGATTGAAACCCAACAGAAACATACTTGCCCTGAAAAGAGTTATGGAAGAAAGAGGACTAGTAGATATATACAGGACACTGCATCTCATAAAACCTGAATACACATTCTTTTCCAATGTACATGGGTCATTCTCAAGAACAGACTACATACTGACACATAAAACATACCTTCATAAAATCAAGAGGATAGAAATCTTCCAGGCTACCTTTGCTGACCACAAGGCTCTGAAATTAGATGTGAACTACAAAGCCACACAGAAGAAAAACTTTAACAATTGGAAATTAAACACCCTGCTACTGAACAACGAGTGGGTCCGAGATGAAATCAAAATGGAAATCAAAACTTTCCTGGAAACAAATGATAATGAACACACAAATAGCCAGAATCTATGGGACACAGCAAAAGCGGTCCTGAGAGAAAAATTTGTAGCTTTTCAAGCACACATCAGGAAGGAAGAAGGAGCATACCTGAAAAATTTAAGGGCGCAGCTCAAAAAATTAGAAAATGACTAACAAAAGGAACCAAAAATAGGGAGACAGAAGGAAATAACAAAGTGGAAAGCATAACGCAATGAAGTGGAAAACCAAAAAGCAATCTGAAAGATCAACGAAAGCAGAAGCTGGTTCTTTGAAAAAAATAAACAAGATTGATAGACCATTGGCAAAACTCACAAAGAAAGAGAGAGAGAGAAATCTGATAACCCATATTAGAAATGAAAATGGGGAGATCACGACAGAAATTTCAGAGATCCAAAGGGTAATCAGAGACTACTTTGAGAAGCTTTATGCTACTAAACATGAGAACATAGAAGAAATGGAAAAATTCTTGGACACTTATAACCTTCCACATTTAAGTAAAGAGGATGTAACATATCTAAACACCCCCATCACTATTGAGAAAATTGAAACTGTAACCAAACATCTTCCCCCAAAAAGCCCAGGCCCAGATGGTTTTCCTAATAATTTTTTCAAATCTTTCAAGAGGAGCTACTACCAATCCTAGCCAAGCTCTTCCATAAAATTGAAAAAACGGGAACACTCCCAAACAGCTTTTATGAAGCCAACATCACCTTGATACCAAAACCAGACAGAGACGCTGCCAAAAAAGAAAACTACAGACCAATATCCCTGATAAATGCTGATGCAAAGATCTTCAACAAAATTCTGGCAAATAGTATCCAATGCATCATCAAGAAGATCATACACTACAACCAAGTAGGTTTCATCCCAGGAATGCAAGGCTGGTTTAACATCCGTAAATCTATCAACATCATACACAACATCAACAATAAGAAAAATAGAAATCACATGATCATATCAATAGATGCAGAGAAAGCATTTGATAAGGTCCAACACCCATTCTTGATCAAAACTCTCAACAAGATGGGAATGGAAGGAAACTTTCTCAATCTAGTTGAAGCCATCTACCACAAGCCAATGGCAAATATTATCCTCAATGGAGAAAAACTAAACACCTTTCCTCTAAATTCTGGTACAAGACAAGGCTGTCCGCTCTCATCACTCCTCTTCAACATAGTTATGGAAGTTCTTCCTATAGCAATCGGCAAGAAAAAGATATCAAGGGAATCCAGATAGGAAAGGAAGAAGTCAAGCTCTCATTGTTTGCAGACGACATGATACTCTACTTAGAAACCCTAAAGACTCTACCAAAAAGCTTCTAGAAACAATAGATTCATATAGCAAGGTGGCAGGCTACAAAATCAACCTACAGAAATCAATGGCCTTTTTATACACCAATAATGATAGGGAAGAGATGGAAGTCAGGAAGGCAATCCCATTCACAATAGTGGCACACAAACTCAAATATCTTGGTGTCAACTTGACCAAAGACATGAAGGACCTATACAAAGAAAACTATAAAGCCCTGCTCCAAGAAATAAGAGAGGACACACGGAAATGGAAACACATACCCTGCTCATGGATTGGCAGGATTAACATCATTAAAATGGCAATAATCCCCAAAGCATTATACAGATTTAATGTGATCCCCTTAAAAATACCCATAACATTCTTCAAAGAAGTGGATCAAACACTTATGAAGTTCATCTGGAACAATAAACACCCTTGAATAGCTAACAAACTCCTAGGGAAAAGGAAAGTGGGAGACATTACTTTCCCCAACTTTAAACTGTACTACAAAGCAATAGTTATCAAAACAGCATGGTATTGTAATAAAGACAGACCCTCAGATCAGTGGAATAGGCTTGAGTTCTCAGATAATGTTCCCCAGACATACAAGTCCCTAATTTTTGACAAAGGAGCAAGAAATCCTAAGTGGAGCAGGCAAAACCTCTTCAACAAGTGGTGCTGGCAGAACTGGTTAGCCACTTGCAAAAAAGCAAACATAGACCCCCAGTTAACATCAAGAACAAAGGTAAAATCCAAGTGGATTGAAGACCTTGATATCAGACCTGATACCATAAGGTATATAGAACAATATGTAGGTAAAACACTCCATGACATTAAGACTAAAGGCATTTTCAAGGAGGAAACTGCATTTTCCAAACAAGTGGAAGCAGAGATAAACAGATGGGAATACATTAAACTGAGAAGCTTCTGCACCTCAAAAGAAATAGTGCCCAGGATACAAGAGCCACCCATCGAGTGGGAGAAACTATTCACCCAACACCCTTCAGATAAGAGGCTAATATCCAAAATATACAGGGCACTGACAGAACTTTACAAGAAAAAAACATCTAATCCCATAAAAAAATGGGGAGAAGAAATGAATAGAGACTTTGTTAAAAAAGAAATACAAATGGCCAAAAGGCACATGAAAAAATGCTCCTCATCATTAATCATCAGGGAGATGCAAATCAAAACAATGATGAGATACCACCCCATACCACAGAGATTGGCGCACATCACAAATAATGAGAACAAGCAGTACTGGCAGGGATGTGGAGAGAAAGGAACTCTTATCTACTGCTGGTTGGAATGCTGTCTAGTATAGCCTCTATAGAAAGCGATATGGAGATTCCTCCAAAATCTGAAAATTGTGCTCCCATTTGACCCAGCTATTCCACTCCTAGGGATATACCCTAAGAACACAAGAATACAATACAAAAACCCATTTCTCACACCTAGATTTATTGCAGCACTATTCACAATAGCCACTCTCTGGAAACAACCAAGATGCCCTTCAACAGACGAATGGCTAAAGAAGCTGTGGTACATATACACAATGGAATATTATGCATCCGTCAGGAGAGATGAAGTCATGAAATTTTCCTATACATGGATGTACATGGAATCTATCATGCTGAGTGAAATAAGTCAGAGGGCGAGAGAGACACAGAATAGTCTCACTCATCTATGGGTTTTAAGAAAAATAAAAGTCATTTTTGTAACAATCCTCAGAGACAATGAGAGGTGGGCTGGAACACCAGCTCACTCCATGAAGCTCACCACAAAGATTGGTGAGTACAGCTATAGAAATAACTACACAGAGAACTACCATAATCATGTGAATGAATGAGGGAACTGGAAAGCCTGGCTGGAGTACAGGTGGGGTTGGAGTGGGATGGAGGGAGATTTGGGACATTGGTGGTGGCAATGTTACACTGGTGAAGGGGTGTTCTTTACATGACTGACTGAAACCTAATCACAATCATTTATGTAATCAAGATGTTCAAATAAAGAAGAAAAAAAGAAAAAGAATAATTGTTTCTTTTTTCAATTTATTTTTATTCTAGAATGGGTTTCATTTTTTTCTAAGAAGTTGGAAAATGAAGGATTTTCATGCTAATGGACAAATTGGTTATTTTCACTGGCCAAGAACTGTATCAAGAAAGATAGAGGCATGTAAGTTAATTACTGCTTTATCAACTTTTTGTTTTGAATAAGTTAGTTTGGTGGTCATAAATATGATAATCCATGATATGCTGCACTTAACTATTTTAGAACTTTGTAGCATAATACAAGCTATTATTTATAGGTTTTTCAAGAATATTTTTTGTTCACTTAATTTTTGCAGATTTTTATACTGTAGCTTGAAACCCCCTTTTATTGTTTTTTGGGGGCACCCGGTGGTGCTCAGGTGTTACTCCTGGCTCTGTGCTCAGAAATCACTTCTGGCAGGCTTGGGGAGCCATATGAGATGCTGGGAGATCGAACCCAGGTTGGCAGTGTGCAAGGTAAATGTCCTACCGCTGCGCAATCACTCCAGCCCCCTTGTTTACTTAATTTTGTTGTTTTATTTGTTTATTGATTTTTATAGTGATGCATAAACTTATACTAAGCACTATGGATACAAAATTGAATAAAATATGACAGCTGTTCTCAAATTTGTAAAGAAAAAGGTGTCATATTTTTATATAGTGTAGCAAGAAAAATAACAGACATACTTCACCAGTGCAACTTTCCCACCACCAATGTCCTAAATCTCCCTCCACCCCACCCAGCCCCCACCTGTAGTCTAGACAGGCTTTCCAGTTCCCTCATTTATTCACATGGTTATGGTAGTTCTCGGTGTAGTTATTTCTCTAACTGCACTCACCACTCTTTGTGGTGAACTTCATGAAGTGAGCTGAAAGTTCCAGCCCTCCTCTCTTTGTCTCTGAGGATTGTTGCAAAAATATCTTTCATTTTTCTTAAAACTCATAGATGAGTGAGACTATTCTGCATCTATCTCAGAGAGAGGAAATTCTTTATGGTGGTTAGAGAAGGCTTCTCTGAGACTTGTAAACACAGCCATGAAATAAAAGGATATAGGCCCACCTAGGTCAAAATTTATTCACATGAGACTTGATAACAGTTTTAAGTCTCTGGGGATGTAGATTTTGTGGTGATTCAGGAATATAAATAAATTATGATGGTAACAGACATATGGAATAGGCCAGGGAAATAAAATAAGCAAGAAACAGTAGACTATAGTTGAACAACTTATAATTTGATGTCTTTGTAGTAACTATCTTTTATATCATAATTTTATACTATATTTTATTATTTATCACTTTTTAATATTGCTTTGAGTACAAAATTTTATTTTATACATTTTGTAATAAATTTGGAGGAAATGACAAAAATTAGGACTCCTAAAATGTTATTATGAATATGTATATTAGTATTTAATGTATCTTTTATACAATGGAATGCTACATAGTTATAAGGAATGACAACCAAGCAGTTTGCTTCAACATGGATGGAAGATTTTGACGAATTTAAAAAGGTATGGTATTTTGTGACAAATTCTCATTAGATGTGTTGCTGAATTTTCATCTCTACCTGTGAGAAGATCTGTGTCATTGACTCTCCCAAGAGGAAAAATTATGACATCAGAATTCATTTTATAGAACTATAACAAATGTGTACCTTTGGGAGAATTAGGTAAACAAGGGAAGTTAAGAAAAAGGATCTTAATAAGTTCAAAAAGTTAGTACAGCAGGCAGGGCACTTTTGGATGTGATTAAACTTAATGACATCAAACGTAAATTTGCAGATCCTCAGACACAGAAACACGTGGCCAAAATATATATATTTTGTTCAGGAGAACTGAGAATTAGTATGCTGGATGATTATAATCTATAATAAAATATTTAATTATGTTAAAAGAAAAAGTTGAAAATATGAACATTCAAGAAAAATAGTTTGCAGAAAAATAGATATTGAAGTTGATGTCTAGGCTAAAAGAAAGTTGCTTTCCGCAATAAAACTAAATGCAGAATGAAACATAAATAAAATAACCATAAAATGCTTACTTACCTCAGTACTTATTGTATGCACAAAGAATTTAGGCAGCATCGGGGCTCTGTTTATGACTCAGGAGTACCATTTTACATACACACCCTTGTCAGGACTTTGGAAAGCATGTGTCCAATGTGCAGATTACATTCCTTCACTTATTTCTTCACCTGAGCATACAAAGACATCAAAACTCCAGTCACTTTTTCACACAACAACACACAAGAAA
This sequence comes from Suncus etruscus, assembly GCF_024139225.1. NCBI lineage: Eukaryota > Metazoa > Chordata > Mammalia > Eulipotyphla > Soricidae > Suncus > Suncus etruscus. Next base: position 4,813,000 of record NC_064868.1, read on the forward strand.
TACCTCTGGATTGCAAAAAATCACAATGGGAAAGCAATGCAGAAACACACAACACTTAGTAATGATGGCAATCCTGAAGAGACAACCAGTATATAAAACCAACTATATAATTTCTCTGATAAAAACTTTAGAGAGGAAATGTTGAGGATGTTCAAACAGCTCAAAGAAGCAGTGGAATGGACAGCCAATAACATACAAGAGGGTATGAAAAAATTCACATGGAAATGGCAGAACTGAAAAAGTTGGTAGGCAAAATTAAAAACTCACTGGAAGGCCTGGCCAGCAGAGTTAATAGTGTCTAAGGACAGATTAGTGCGCTCTAAGATGAGGTGTAGAAAACCTACAGAGCACATAAGGAGATGGGGTAAAGCCTCACAATAAAACAAACATCTGATAAGAGAATTTTGGGATGAATTAAAGAACAACAAAAGAATTATTGGCATTGCACAGGACCAGGAAGACAACTCTGATGAAGAAGCAACAATCAGAGATTGCCTAGAAGTTCAGAGAAGTGGAGTGTGCATGTACTCAGTGAATTCAAGAGTATTGAAGCATGCCAGCTCAAAGAGACCCAATTGTAGCTAACTCAAGACACATACTAATCAGAATGACAAAAACCCATGGATATGGAATACTGAAAGCAACAAGATCAAAGAAGAAAATTATATACAAAGACACATCCATAAGAGTTATAGCAGATTTACCAAATAAATCCCTCTGAAGTCAGTGATGAGATAGTGAAAAACTCGATGAAATTAATGCCTCAACAAGAATACTTTATCCAGCCAAATTCTCCTTCAGATTTTAATGAATAATGCACAACTTCACAAATAAACAACAGCTCAAGAACTTTATAGTCACAAAACCAACTTTACAAGAAGAACTAAAGACACTATTTGAGACAATAAAAATCTACAAACACACCAGACTTCCACAAAAATATGGCACAAAACTCCTTGACAGTATTATTTCTCCGAAGGTGGGACAAATCTCTACCCTGCTGAAACCCTGGCAGCTGCACACACCTATAATCTGCACACCATAGCTTTGGCCCAACTTCGCCACTTTTCTAATAATCTCTTCAGACTCCTAGCCACAAAAACTCCAGACATGCTGGTTTTGTGGCTAATATATGCACTGATGTTTTAGAGCCAGGATAGGCTACTTCTTTCAAGCCTCTGTACTTCCAAAATTTATGGCAGCCTTTCCCATGAGCCACTGCTGTGTCCTCATGAGTTCATTGGTCTACTAGCCCCACAGATTCTCAAGCCCTGGACCTGCTTATGTAGTCATACTATGTAACACCACCCCACTCACCAATTCCTCCTGTGTAACCTTCCCTACAAGAAAGACCTGCCAATGTCTGGGCGCGTCTTTGGTAGGTAACAAAAAGGTTTGGCCTCAGGGTCAAAGGGGATTTGCATAGATGGAGGTTGGAGAAAGGGCTGGAGGAGAGATGGCTGAAAGACAAGTTAGTATAAGGATCCAGCGTAAATGGTTATGATATAGGCCACACATGTTGGCCAGGGCCTGGAATAAAGATGATCTACCTTGAAGCCTGCTTGTGAGTTTTCTACCCACCGCTCTCCTGAACTTGCAGACCTGCTGGCTGGTGGGGGTTGAAGCCACGTGGCCTGGGATGGCAGAGAAAGGCCCCTCCATTCATTCCATCATCATCCAGCTCCATCCAAAAGGCCTCTTATTATTTTATACTACAATACTACATCCCTATTATTTTAATACTAAATTCCCAGTAGGAATATACTAAATTAGATGTAAAATTATCAAAGAAGCATCATTAGCTCCACAAAAAAACCAAGAGACTGCTCAATGAACAATAACCAGCTTAACAAATTTTCAGACAATGACATATTGACCTTGTTGCAAGATATAATTTTCACACATTTTTAATATTTTTAATAATTTCATTACCATTTATTTATACCAGGCTGTAATAGCTAAGTTTTTGTTCTTGCCAAGGGGCAGGCTTTGAAGAGGTTTGGAAACTGATAACCAGGGTAGAGAGAATGTTACACTAGTAGTGGGATTGGTGTTGTAATATTGAATGCTAGAAATAATTGCCTTATGAACAACTATGTAAACCACAGTGTCTAAAATAAATACATTTAATTAAAAGTATCTCTCAATGCCAATGAGCTAAATGTGCCAGTTAAGAAATACATAGTGGCATGATGATTACCCAACATACTTCTGCCTGGAGGAAACACATTTGAATAGTCAGAGCAAACACAGGCTAAAAGTCAAATGAGTTTGAATCTGAAAAAGGTTGTAAGAGATAGTGAAAGGATGGGAGAGGTTTTAAGACATAATGAAGATCATTTCTTAATGATCAAGCGATATGTAAAACAGGAAGAACTCACACTTCTAAAAATATATGCACCTAATTAGGTAACTGCAAAATAGTTAAAACAACTGCTAATAGACTTGAAAAAAGACCATGATAGTAACACAATTGTAGTTGGGAATTCAGAAATACACTATCACATTTCAATAAATCAACTTGGCTAAAGCTCGATAAGTAAATAATTGCTTTGAAGGAAGAAGTGGAAGGAAAGGGGTTTGGTATGTAGGGATTTCCATTCTAAAAGAATTTACTGCACATTCTCCCCCAATATGCATGCAACCTTCTCCATTCTCATAATAGGAATCAAATCCTATCTCCACAAAATCAAGAGGATAAAATGCATACTATGTATCTTATCAGACTATGATGCAATGGAAACAGAAGTTAATCACAGACAAAAACTGAAAAATGACTTAAAAGCCTTAAAATTAAGTAGATTCTTACTGAACAACCAGTGGGTTACAGAGTAAATCAAAGACAAAATCAAAAGATAGTTTATTTCAATGGAAACAAAAGTGAATAAATACATAATATACCAGAATTTGGGGGGCACAACAGAAGTGTCATTGAAAGGAAAATTTATAGCTATGCGAGCATTCTTGAGGAAGACTAAAAGGATCTATAGAAATGAGTTGATCACATAACTTAAGAAATGTAAAAATGTCCAATAAAGGGAGCTTGAACCTGTCAGGAAAAAGGAAATAATAAAACAGAGCACAGACCATCTGTCTCATCTGCTGAGACCAGCACAAGATAGTGACGTGTCGTCACTAGCTCGTTCTGGGAGCTGATGGAAGGAAGCATGCCTCTACATCCACCCAGACCCAGTGAGACCAGCACAATGTGGTGACCCAGCCTTGTCCTGGGACTGGCTGGAGGCCAGTACACCCCCATAACCTGCCCACACCCAGCAAGACATCAAAATGTGGTGACCTGGCCTCATCCCAGAAGTGGCTGAAGGCAAATGCCTCACACTAACCACCCGAACCCATTGAGGCCAATATAACATGGTGATCTAGCCTCAACTCTGGTGGCCACACACTTCTACTAGTCAGTGAACTCCAGCAAAGCATGTAGAAAATGCTATATTGCCAGGGTGACAATGGAGCAACAGTGAAGACCCCCATCATGCTTATAGTATTAAGATGGAATCTCGGACGACTTGGAAGTATAAACCACCTATGTAGCCTCTCTGATAAGGACTTTAGAGAGAAAATGTGAAGGATGATAAAAAAAAACCCAAATATAGCATGAACCAAACTGAACAAAACCCAACAAAGACCCAAGAAGATATAAAAATAGAAATGGGAAAACTTCAAACTGATATAACAGGACTGAAAAACTTAAAATAAAATAAATAAATAAATAAAAAAATAAAAAAAAACCTCACTGGAAGGTCTTACCAGGAGAGTAATGATGACTGACAACAAACCAGTGAGCTGGAAAATAAGCTGCATGACATTTTATACAATAGCATAAGTAGGAACAAAGCCCTAAAATAAATGACCAGATGATAGAAGAAAATCCTCAAAAAATGTCAACAGGTTAAAATAGAATTCTGGGATAAACTCAATAGGAAAAAAAAAAGAATCATTTTGAGTTCCAGAGGCCTGGGAAGAAAATCTCCATAAAAATCAACACTCAAGGGCATCAATGCAGAGAACATTCCAGAGCTAGAAAGCAACCACATCTTGGATACCTGAAGAGTACAACTTAAAAGAGATCCAAAAGTAAAAGAAACATGCCCAAGGACATCTTAGATGCAATGACAAATGTTACAGATAAAGATAGAATACTGAAGGCAGTGAGATCAAAAAAGGAAAATACATACAATGAAGCATTCAATTTTTTGTTTTTTTGGGGGGGGGCACACCCACTGACACTCAGGGATTACTTCTGGCTATGTGCTCATAATCATTCTTGCCTTGGGGGACCATATGGGGCTCTGGGGTATCTGCGGTCTGTCCTAGGCTAGCGCAAGGCGCTATAGGCATGTAAGGCCTTATGCCCTGCGCCATTGCTCCGGCCCCACAAAGAAGCTTTCTTAAGATTTACAGCAAATTTATTATAAAGTACTCTCAAGGCCTAAGGACAGAGTTGGTATGCAGTGACAAAACTTAATGAAATGAATGCTTCTCCAAAAATACTTTACCCAGCCAGACTTACATTTAGGTTTGAAGGAAGGATACATACCTATCTAGATAAACATCAGCTTAGAAACTTTACAGACTCAAAAGCAACCTTAAAAGAACAAAAAAGTCTATTTTAAGGCAGGCACACCCAACAAACACACTGAACTCCTACAAAAATATGACAATTAATCACATGAAAATAATTTTTCTCTTTCCTAGTGCAAAGAAAGTCTCTTCAACAAGTGGTGCAGGGAAAACTGATCAACTACATGAAAAAAATTAACTCAGACCTCTATTTAACACCATGCAAAAACATCAGATTAAAAAAATGAAAGACTTTAATATAAATCCTGAAAGCATAATGTACAGAGAGGAAATCATGGCAGAACACTCCGTGACATTGAAGTGAATAGCATCTTCAAGGGTGAAACACCATTAGGCAAGTAAATGGAAACAAATATAAACACATGGGACTACATTAAACTGAGAGTCTTCTGCACTTTGAAGGAAATAATGACTAGCATGCAAAGGCTTCCCATGGAACAGGAAAAACTTATTTACCTAATACCCATAAAATAAGGGGTTAATATCTAAGATATACAGAGCACTGATTAAAATTTACAAGAGAAAAACATCTAGCCCCATCAAAAATGGGGAGAAAAATGAACATTCTCTCAAAGAAGAAATACAGATAGAAAGGGGCATATAAAAAATGTTCCAAATCACTGTTCATCAGGGAAATCAAAATCAAAACAATGATGAGATACCATATCACACCACACTTCACACACACACACACACACACACACACACACACACACACACACACACACACACACACACACAAAACCCCACAAGAATAACCAATACGTGTGTGCATGCATAGGGAAAGTAACTTTATTAACTACTAGTGTGAATACAGACTGGTCCAAACTTTTTGGATAACTACATGGACATTTCTCAAAAAAATAGAAATTGAGCTCCATTTCACCCAGCAATATCACTCGTAGGCATACACCCTGGGAACAAACATAAAAAAACACAATATAGAAATTCCCTCTGCACTTCTGTGTTCAGAGTAGAACTATTCACAATAGCCAGAATCTGGAAATAATCCATGTACCTGACAACAGATAAGTAGCAAAAGAAACTGTGGTACATCTACACAGTGTAATATGATGCAGCCATTAGGAAAATGAAGTCATGAGAGTTGCTTATACATGGAGGAACATGGAGATTCTTATGTTGAATTAAATGAGCCAGAGGGAAAGTAAGTAAATAAACGAGATGATCAACCACTCCTAGAAATCACAAAGATACCCCTCATTAACTGAATCAGAAACGAAAGTGGACAGCATAATAGATACCACAGAGATTCAATGTTTCATCAGAAATTACTTTCAGAATACTTTATTCACTTCACTTGATTTTTGACTCTAAATCCCTCTTATTTTCTGTTCTTTAGTTTCAACTGTATATATATTTTTTCTGCTAAATAAATGCTTAGTCCAGTAATCAACAAGTTATCACCCAGTTTGGTACATATTTATTATTTTTGTCAATTTGTTTGCTTTAGTTACTTATATTCCTTACATAAGTGAAATATTTACAGTTGTCTTTTACTTTGATATTTAATTTCCTCAAATAATTACTTCAAGATCCATCTATTTTTTCAAAATATATAATTTAATTGTTTTTTAAACTTTTTCTTTATTTAAACATTTTGATTACAAATATGATTGTGATTAGGTTTCAGTCATGTAAAGAACACCTCCCTTCACCAGTGCAACGTTCCCACCACCAACGTCCCAAATCTTCCTCCATTCCACCCCACCCCCACCTGTACTGTAGACAGCCTTTCCAGTTCCCTCATTCACTCACATGATTATGGTAGTTCTCAGTGTAGTTATTTCTATAACTGCACTCACCACTCTTTGTGGTGAGCTTCATGGAGTGAGCTGGTGTTCCAGCCCTCCTCACATTGTCTCTGAGGATTGTTGCAAAAATGACTTTTATTTTTCTTAAAACCCATAGATGAGTGAGACTATTCTGTGTATCTCTCTCTTGCTCTAGCTTATTTCACTCAGCATGATAGATTCCAGTTACATCCATGTATAGGAAAATTTCATGACTTCATCTCTCCTGATAGCTGCATAATATTCCATTGTGTATATGTACCACAGTTTCTTTAGCCATTCGTCTGTTGAAGGCACCTTGGTTGTTTCCAGAGAGTGGCTATTGTGAATAGTGCTGCAATAAATATAGGTGTGAGGTAGGGGTTTTTGTATTGTATTCTTGTATTCCTAGGGTATATCCCCAGGAGTGGAATAGTTGGGTCGTATGGGAGGTCAATTTCCAGTTCTTGGAGGAATCTCCATATCGCCTTCTAAAGAGGTTGGACTAGAAGGCATTCCCACCAGCAGTGGATAAGAGTTCCTTTCTCTCTACATCCCTGCCAGCACTGATTGTTCTCATTCTTTGTGATGTGTGCCAATATCTGTGGTGTGAGATGGTATCTCATCGTTGTTTTGATTTGCATCTCCCTGATGATTAGTGATGAGGAGCATTTTTTCATGTGCCTTTTGGCCATTTGTATTTCTTCTTTGTCAAAGTGTCTGTTCATTTCTTCTCCCTACTTTTTGATGGGATTAGATGTTTTTTTCTTGTAAAGTTCTGTCAGTGCCCTGTATATTTTGGATATTAGCCCCTTAGCTGATGGGTATTGAGTGAATAGTTTCTCCCACATGGTGGGTGGCTCTTGTATCCTGGGCACTATTTCTTTTAAGGTGAAGAAGCTTCTCAGCTTAATGTATTTCCCATCTTTTTATCTCTGCTTCCACTTGTTTGGAAAGTTCAGTTTCCTCCTTGAAGATGCCATTAGTCTTAATGTCATGGAGTGTTTTACCTATGTGTTGTTCTATATACCTTATGATATCAGGTCTGATAACAAGGCCTTTAATCCATTTAGATTTTAGCTTCGTACATGATGTTAACTGGGGGTCTATGTTTGCTTTTTTGCAAGTGGCTAACCAGTTCTGCCAGCACCACTTGTTGAAGAGGTTTTGCCTGCTCCACTTAGGATTTCTTTTTTTTTTTCTTTTTTTTTTTTTTTTGGTTTTTGGGCCACACCCGTTTGACGCTCAGGGGTTACTCCTGGCTACGTGCTCAGAAATCGCCCCTGGCTTGGGGGGACCATATGGGACGCTGGGGTTTCCAACCGCGGTCCTTCCTTGGCTAGCACTTGCAAGGCAGACACCTTACCTCCAGTGCCACCTACCTGGCCCCCACTTAGGATTTCTTGCTCCTTTGTCAAAGCTTAGGTGATTATATGTCTGGGGAACATTGTCTGAGAACTCAAGCCTATTCCACTGATCTGAGGGTCTATCTTTATTCCAATACTGTGCTGTTTTGATAACTTTTGCTTTGTAGTACAGTTTAAAGTTGGGGAAAGTAATGCCTCCCATTTTCCTTTTCCCTAGGAGTGCTTTAGCTATTTGAGGGTGTTTATTGTTCCAGATGAACTTTATAAGTATTTGATACACTTCTTTGAAGAATGTCGTGAGTTTATTTAATGCTATTTGAAGGTTAATGCAAAAATTATAATACCAACTACTATGGTGCTTAACATGTATAAGGCATGTTTTTAGCTTATAAATGTATATATTATATGTATTAAAATGGAGAGAATAAAAGAATCTAAATGAAAGTCATACTTTATATTTATCGAAAGAGAATCCTTAAGTATTCAAATATCCTATAGGAAAAAATACATAAAAAGTTCAAAATAGAAACAGAATAGACAAACATAAAGCAATAAAATCACCAACCTAGGTCATATCATGTCAATTAAAACATTTAATGATTAAGCCTTACACTATTTTGTCTCACCTACTTGCTTTTATTTTATTTGAAGACATTATAATTGAAGTAACAATGATTTTCACTTTAATGTTTAGTTTTGCAGCTCTACATATCAAAATCTACTTATATATTAATTAAAAGATAGTTATCAGCAAAGTGGTAAAACATTCCTCAGGGCCTGAGATTGGCTCAGTTGTAGACCACTTGTCTCAGTTGTAGTGGGCTTCCATTCAAAAAACCTGCTTCAAGATCTTGACAGTAAGCTAAACATTGATGTAATCCTGCAGATTCTAACTCATAATGCTGTTGACATAGTATCAGGATGAAGACTTACCTTCCGTAGTTCTATCTGTGACACCATATATGTTTGAAAATGCACTCCTGAAAATTGCAATGATATTAAACTTATCTGTGATATGTTAAAAATAAAAATACTGAATAATTTACTTGAAATGTGTCCCTATGTTATCAAGTTGTAGCTTACTCTTTTTATTTACCATTTTGCCACTCATTGTAATATGAATATATTAACATGAATATATGTTTATATGTTTATTTTATTTTTGCATCACACTCAGCCGTGTATAATACTTCTCCTGGCTCTGTGTTCCTTGTTCCTCCTGTAAAGATTCAGGGTAACATATGAGGTGTTGGGGTCAAGCCTTACCCAGTGTACTAACTCTCTGGCCACCGTATATTCATAATGTATTAGATAAAGCATCCTTTCTGCTTGACTACCTCAGACTCATTCTTTTAGTCTTAGCTTGGGTAACCTTTCCTGAGCCTGTTTAATGGAGTAGTTTTTCTCCACTGTATCATATACTCTAATGTATATTTCTTATGTAGTGTGGGGTAAATTATATTGTGTAGAAATTGTAAGACTTGTCTTTATAATTATATTTTGTTCACAACATGTAAAATATTATTTATATTATGCTATTATAATTATTATAATATGATGTGGGAAGAAAGAAACTCACTGTTGGTGGGAAGGTCGACTAGTCCAGCCTCTTTGGAAAACAATATGGATAATCGTCACGAAACGTGGAAATTAAGCTCCTATATGATCCAGCAATACCACTCCTAGGAATATATTATAGGGACACAAAAGCACAATACAAAAATGCCCTATGCACTCCTATCTTCATTGCAGCTCTATTTACAATAGCCAGCATCTGGAAACAACCTAAGTGCTCAAGAAAAGATGTGTGGCTAAAGAAACTGTGGTACATCTACACTGCTGCTAGCGGCTTCAGTCCGACAGTGCCAGGGGATTTTGATGAATCCAGCTTTAAGGAAGTGGGATTGCACGAACCAGCGTATGATGAAATATGAAGAAATGAGACCATACAACGAATGTATGGGGAAGCACGCTTGCCAGAATGTGTTTTCCCATACATTCATTGTGTGGTCTCATTTTTTTTTTCATATTATTTCGCCCTCTGGTCCATGTATTCCCACTTCCCTGAAGCAGGATTCATTGAAATCCACTGGCGTTGCAGGACAGAAGCAGCCTGCAGCACTACTCAATGGAATACTATGCAGCTGTTAGAAAAAATGAAGTCATGAAACGTTCTTATACATGGATGGACAAAATGTGAACTATTATGCTGAGTGAAGTAAGAAAAATAAAAGACAGTATTGGAATAATACCCAGAGACAATAGAGATGAGGGCCAAAAGAACTAGCCCATGATATGAAGCTTACCACTTAGAGTGGTGAGCAGAATTAGAGAAATAAGTGCACTAACAACAACCATGACAATGATAGCGGGAGAGAAATAGATTTCCTGTGTCTAAGACAGGCAGGGGATGGGGAGAAGGGAAATGGGGGACATTGGTGGTGGAAAAGTTGCACTGGTGAAGGAGGGTTTACATTTTTTTGACTGAAACTCAACTCAAACATATTTGTAACCATGGTGATTAAATAAAGAAATTATTGAAAAATAAGTATATGATAGTAGATAATATTAATTTAGAATATTAGAACATTTTAGGAACTATTTACCTAATAAATCAAATGAGTGTTCATTGATTTTATTCATGTGAAGCTGATCTTATTAAAGTAACTCACCATTCAATTATTTTAATTATTTTAGATATTTAAAATACATGCCACACTGTTTTGTTTTGTTTTGTTTTGTTTTTTTGAGACAAGGTCTCACTATATTGCCAAGGCTGGAGTGCAGTGGCTATTCACAGGCATGATCCCAGCTACAGTGTTTTTGAAATTAAGCTTGTGAAAGGCTACAGTTCCAAATTACAGGTCAGAAACAGAATTAAGAAAATATTTTCATCTTCTGTATTTTTTGGAAACTTGTTTTTATCAATTTGGTTATTTATAACTATTGTTGCTCCATTGAACTCTTTTAAAACTTAGATAATCCACAGTTCAAGTCAACATTTGTAGAGTACATTATCGGCAAACTGAAAATTGAAAGACAAAATTAATTCTCATAAACATTTCCACATACCTGGTAACTAATGAAAATGAGGAAATAAATGTAAAGGATCTTATTTTTGCTGTTGGTTAAAGAAATATAATTGATAGATATTTTTTCCTCTACATATCTTTCTTAGTATCAGTTTGTAGCAACAGAATTACCATAAGTAACTCAATCCAGTGGCCAGGAAGAAAGTAACCACGGATTGTTAATGGACAAGAAAAACATTTAAACTGCTACTGGGAAAGCAATAGCCAATAGCACAAGCCAAAAATAAAAACAAACAAAAAGCCAAAATCCCAAAACAGCCTTAGAGGACATGTGCGATAGTGAGAATGTAACCTCACTTTTCTAAATGAAGGACAGTTTCTGATTCATCAGTGACTGTAGTGGTAAAGGAATGCTTATTTTCCTATTTAAGGCCCTGTGTTAAGCTACTAATATTAGCATAGTTGGTTTGGATTTGGGGTTGGGGAGAAGGCATGAGTTATCTACAAAATTGAAACAGTCCCTGTAAATGCTGTGTGAAATATTGTGGCTGCTTATTTACTCTACTTTTACTCTCATTTCCCAATAGGATTAACATTTATTTTTAATAGTTACTAAATTTTATCACCATGCTATACAGATACAAAGTTGTTTATGGTTGAGTTACAGTCAAACAACATCCAATAACCCATCCCTTCAACAGTGCATATTTTCTGTCACCAATGTCCCCACTTTCTTTTCTACCTTCCCACCTTCCCCTTAACCTCCCCCAATGCTTGCCTCTATGGCAGTACATTTTTCTTTTACTCTGTCTGCCTTCCATTTTTTCCTTTAAGACACTGTGCTTTGCAATATTGTTACTAAAGGGGTGTCATGCATATCAATTTACCTCCTTTCAGCACCCAGTTTTGTCTAGAGTGATAATTTCCAAGTATTGTCACAGTTTTCCCTTCTCTGCCCTAACTATAACCCCAACATAGAATCCTAGCCCCAATAATTCATAGTTTATCATAGGTTAGATAACAGTGTCCAAGTTTATGGCATTGATGTACACAATTACTAACTTTCCTGACACATAATCACATAAATCCTGTTACCTTTCAGCTCCATCCTGTGTCACCTCTAGTCTGAAATATTTCCCTCCCACCTTGACCCGTATTACTGGACAGTTATAGTAGTGGTGCATTGTACCACTTCCATTGTACCACCCATGTAATCTCGATTTTCCATCTATATCTTTTTCGTTTTGGGGCCACACCCATTAATGTGCAGGGATTAATCCTTGATATGCACTCAGAAATCGCTACTGGCTTGGAGGACTATATGGGATGCTGGGGGATTGAACCACAGTCTGTCCTAGGCTAGTGTGCACAAGGCTTATGGCTTGCACCACCTTATGGCTTGTGCCACCGCTCTGGCCCCAGCCCATCTTCTAGTCAGCCTATTCATTTCCCTTACCCTTTACCCAAGCCTGGAATCTCAGGTCCATATTCCAGTATTTAATGTTTATTATCACTTTATATTGTCCATACCCTGAATTCATTTCTTTATATATCAAAAATAAGTGTGATCTTCTATCTCTGGTTTGTTTTGCGCAGCATGATACTCTCTAATTCTACGAAAGTTGCTACAAAACTGCATGACTTTTTATTTTTCTTGTGGCTGCATAGTATTCCATTGTTTGTCTGTTTGTGTGTGTGTGTGTGTGTGTATGTGATCATGACTTCTTTGTCCATTCTTCCATTTTTGTATATTTGGGTTAATTACATATTTTAGCCATTGTATTTGGAGCTACAATAAACATAGTTGTGCATATAGCTTTTATATTAATTTTTGTATGGCCATAGTTGGAACAAATAAAAACTCTGTTCTTACTCTTTTGAGATATCTTCATTTTATTTCCACAGAGGCCAGGACAGACAGTCCCACCAGCAAAGAATAAGGGTCCTTTACTTGTCACACCATACCAACACTGTTTTATATATATATATATATATATATATATATATATATATATATATATATATATATATATATTGTATATATATGTGTGTGTCATATGTCATTCTAACTGGTGTAAGGTGGTACCTCATTGTTTTTTTTTTGATTTGTGTTTCTATGATACTAATTGATAATGAGCATGTTTTCATATGCTTACTGACAATATACATGTTTCCTTTGTGGCAGTGTCTAATCATCTCTTACCTCAACTTTCGGTGGGAATATTTACTTTTTGTTTCTGAACTTTGGGAGTTGTATAGATTTTAAATGTTAGTCCATTATCTGAAGTATTATGTACTAATATTTTCTTCCAGTAGTTTGATGTGTTTAATTTAGCCAGAGTTTACTTGCCATATCAAAAATTTTCAATTTTATTATAGTATCAATTATTTTTGCTTTTGTTATTTTTGTCAGTGGAATCAAGTTATTGAAGACCCACTTGATATCTAGATCCTGGAAATCTATATATTTTTTCCTCAATAGTATATTATCATTTCTAGACTAATCTCTAAGTCCTAACAGTTAAATTATTTAATGTTTTGAGCAGATCTCACATTTCCTTTAAATGTTCTCTATAAAGCAGCTGAAACATGTGTTTGTTTATTTTGCTTATAAACTCCACAGAATGATTCTGGTCATTTTTATTTACTATTTCTGTCTTAAACTGAAAAGACAGAAAGGGTTATAAAGTGATGATTGTTTTCAATTAGAAGGCATTTCTTTAAATTATACCATTATGTAAAACCAAATCTGTCTTCAGCCAGCAAGTAGTTTGATTTGCTAAAATTCATTTTATTATTTGATGTACTATAATTTAAATTCTATTATTAATATAATTTAATATAATATAAATTCTATTATTAATATTCATACACTCTAAACCAAAGTATTTGCTTCTGTCCACCATTGTCTTAGGATCTCTTTCCAATAATCTTCACCCCTGCCCTTGTTAAGCAGTTTTGTAAACCATTTCTCAGGTTTTATTGTTTTGACCATTTGTTATTACCATGCGTTGTATATCAGATGAAATATATATATATATATACATATATATACATATATATTGCTTTTTGGGTGACACCCAGTGATGCTCAGGGGTTACTCCTGGCTATATGGTTAGAAATAACTCCTGGCTTGAGAGACCATATGGAACACCAGGGGATTGAACTGTGGTCTGTCCTAGGTTAGCGAGTGCAAGGCAAATGCCTTAACGCTTATGCCACCACTCCAGCCCCTATATCAGCCTCTCTCCTCTTCATTCAGCATGATGCCCTCCAGTACTATCCATGTAGGGAAGATTACATGATTTTTTTATTATCATAAAGTAGTATTTTATTGGGTTTATAAAGCAAAGATTCTTTTTATAGTCATCTGTTCTTGGAAACTCAGATTGTTTCCATATTTGATTATTGTGAATAGTGCTTCATAAGAGCAAAAATGTCTTTTTGAAATAGTGTTTTTGGGTCTTTGCTAGATGGCAGAGGTGGAATTGCTGGGTTTTATGGAGACTCAATTCTTTATCATTATTTGCTCCTAAAATGTTTAGCTATGTGATAACAAAACAATATATGATACTAGAATAAATTGACTTATATAAGCAAAGAAGAAACTCCAAATTACACACTTCATACCATATACTTCATGGATATAGAAAAATCATCTAAATGTTAACAAATGTAATCTAGCAATATACACAAAGTATCACTTCAGATAGCAAATTAAAGGTTAGATACAGGATATTGAGAATTTTAAAACTCAGTAAGAGATGCTTTTATTTTGATGTGTGTGTAAACAAATGTAGCTGCTATAAAAATGGTATGAAGTCTCCTCAATTTTTAAAAAAAAGTATCAAAGAACATAACTTAAGGGGCCTGGGCACTGGTGTTGGTGAAGTTAAGTAATTGTTTAAAGAAAAGCCATAAATATTAACACCATTGTACATATGCGAGATGCAAGAATATTACATCTTGCTTATCTTCTCTTTCCAAGCATCTATGTTCTCACCACTTGTCTATACATTTCCTTTCTACCATCATTAAAGGATTCAATTGTGGGTACCACCACATAAAATAAAACACAATATGTGTGATTTTTTTATTATAGATCAACAGACTTAATGCTTAGTTTTTAAAGAGGGAACACTATAATGAAAATTTATATTTGGAATTGAAAATAAGATAATATGTTTCTTGTCAGGATACAGTGAGAAAACAAATCATGTTAGGTATTAAACTGGAATTTACTTCAGGTAAATGGTAACATGGGTGTTGAAAAGATAAAAAAGTACAAATAAATGTGAACCATACAAATAGTAACCTTTTAATTAAAAGAATAGTGGAAAGATCAAAGGATAAGAGGGTTAACATATTCATATAATCAAGGAAGCCTATATATATGAATATATAGCTGCTATGTTGTTTCTGTAATTGGTCAGAATGTCATAGTAGATATTTATAATATCTTTCTACCCCTACTATTTGCATGCTTGCTTTACTTTTGTTCATAAAATCAGTCAGTTGGGTCTTTGCATGTAAGGTAATACCAAACATTACTGAAGAGTCAGAGTCCTTATTTCTCTCTTAATTATGTTGCTCTTTATTTTTATTCTTTTATTTTTAAAATAAATATATTAAATGGGACTCCAGAGAATCCCTTTAGTCATCGACATAGTTCCCCACTTTGTAGAAATTTTCTCTGGAAATAGGAATATATTATTTAAACTTATTTGCTTTTTGTATTGTTATATAAGAATCCCCAAGTGACTGTGATGGTCTCTGCTTTAACATAAATGAAAATACTCTTTTCTCATGTATTAAGCATGATTCCCTTGGTATCTTAACCGAAATAAACTACAGTTGTGTTATTAAACAGATGTAAGAGAAACTGGAACCACTCTCATTGACAATTATAATACCAAGAGTCTTGTATTCAGAATTTGTAGAGAAGGAGCACCATATAATTGTGTTTGAATTCAAGAGTATTCTGCTTTTTATAAAATAGTACATATTGATGCACCAGGTATTTTTCCAATTATTATTATAAATAACTGCTGCTCTAAACCTTCTGTAGTCTTTTAAAGACAAGTAAAATATATTACCTTTCTTGTGCTGTATAATAAATGCTTATATGCTTGGTGGCTTAAAACAACATCTATTGATTAACTCACAGTTTTAAACATCAGAAAGCTGTCATAATTTAGGTGAGCAAAGTGCTTGTGGTTTCACAAGCTGAAATCAAAGTGTTGCTTGGACAATATTCTCATCTGGATGGTCTAGGAGATTTTACTTTAAAACCTATTCTTGGGACCGGAGCCGTGGCACAAGCGGTAAGGCATCTGCCTTGCCCGCGCTAGCCTAGGACCTTGAAGAAACAATGTCCTTCAATTGAGAGGGTTTTTCTTGCATTATGTCTGTGATCATTTTATATCTTTTTTGGGGGGTTACACCCAGCAGCGCTCAGGGGTTACTCCTGGCTCTATGCTCAGAAATAGCTCCTGGAAGGATCGGGGGACCATATGGGATGCCGGGATTTAAACCACTATCCTTCTGCATGCAAGGCAAATGCTCTAGCTCCTTGCTATCTCTCTGGCCCTGATCATTTTATATCCTTTTATTATTCCTTTTTTATTTGGATTTTCAAATTTTCAAATATAAAATCTTTAGTCAGAGTTTAATTTACTTAACATTTCTATTAGGTCTTTTATCTATTCATACTTTCCTCCTAGATTTCTTGAATTTCTGATTATTTGTTCAGACACATTCATTGAGTAGGGAGGGTATTTTGATCCATGAATCATAACAATAACCTACAACCTAAGAAATATATTTTATTTTTAATGTAATAATTATAATATTCATATACTTTATATTTTAATCTTCTGATCATAGAAGCAATACATACATAATTAAAATTCCCAAAGAACACCAAGAACGTAACTAGCACAAACTGTTGCTCTTTCAAAGTTCTACTGACTGATAAGAAACACTTCTAATATTTATAATAAAAATCCCAATGCATGTGTGTAGTAATAACACTAAGGCTTTTCTGAAACTCTAAAACAGGGGTCTTCAAACTACAGCCCGCGGGCCACATGTGGCCCGCAGAGGAGTCTGATCTGCCCAACAGCAGTGAGCGCTGTTTGGTTGCCAAGATACCTGCCAGCATATACACTCAATGTCACAGTTTCTCAGGGATGATGTCAACCGCCTCCGCCCACGGCATGTTGTGTGCTGGGAGGGTGGGCGTGAGGGCGGTGTTGAGAAGCGCCGGACGCCCTGTGGTGAGGAGTACCATATATGATGTAAAAAGGCGCCTGCTCCACCCCCAGGAAACGTGGTGTCTGTGTGCTGTGCCTGCCTGTCAGTGAGGTTTTCCTCCACTCCCTCCACTGCCAAAGGTCAGTCAAAAGTGCCATAGAAATAAATTTTTGCTAGATGGGGGGGTTCTGCCCAATTGGGCTGTGGGTGACTCATATGAAAGTTCCCCTTTGGGGTGAGGCATTCAGTGCTGAAATCAAAGTTAGGGGGTGGGCGATGGTTGGGAGGTTAGGGGTTCGGTGCTGAATTGTCCATGTGGAAAATTAGGGGTTCAATGCTGAAGCATTTTAAAGGGGTTATATTGAAAATTCTATCTTTTTCAGTGTTCACATGCTGATTCCGAACATATCAATTTGGGCATTATATAGGGAGATATAACTGAACTATCAGAGACTGAGCTGGTCTGCTTAGAAAAGCCTGCAAGGGGTAAGTGTTCATA
Organism: Suncus etruscus; assembly: GCF_024139225.1. Lineage (NCBI taxonomy): Eukaryota > Metazoa > Chordata > Mammalia > Eulipotyphla > Soricidae > Suncus > Suncus etruscus. The sequence continues at coordinate 4,830,545 of NC_064868.1, forward strand.
TCAGGGACTAATGGGGGTTCATACACTGTGTGTACATATACACACATATTTGTATTTCACTAACATCAGTTTGGAATCCCTAGGAAACAATGATGTCAAGAAAAAGAAAAATTGAAGGTGAGTGTAGGATATTCAAAGAACAGTGGACTTACGATTACTTTTTTATGCGATACAAAGAAAAAGCTGTCTGATATGCCAGAATATAGTTGCTGTGTTCAAAGAATACAATTTGCGACGCCATTATTAAACTCAACATAAAGATAAATATGATTGTTTGGTTGGAGAAGTGAGAAAAGATAAAATATTACAACTGAAACATACACTGACGACTCAGCAAAATACTTTTGTGGAGCAGAAGCAGTTAAATGCTTCCTCACTGCAGGGAAGTTTTCAAGTTGCCAAGCTAATAGCGCACAATGGCAAACCAGTTGTGGAGGGAAAATTTGTTAAAGAATGCCTTATTTCTGTTGCCAAAGAGATGTGTCCAGAGAAGGCCGATTTATTTAGTACAGTGAGCCTTTCAGGAGTTACAATGACACGAAGGATTGAAGAAATGGGAGAAAATTTGCTGCACCATTTGCAAAACTCTGCAAAGAAACTTTGCTATTTTTCCTTGGCACTGGACGAAAACAATAATGTTCGTGATTCTGCCCAACTTCTCATTTATATGCGTGGGACAAATGAGTATTTTGAAGTTACAGAAGAGCTTTCTGCATTGCAAAGTATCAAAGGTACAACCACAGGAGTGGATATATTTGAAAAGGTTTGCCAAACTGTGAATGGTTTGAAGCTGGACTGGGTTAAACTAGTCAGTGTAACAACTGATGGTGCTCCTAGCATGGTGGGGTCTAAGAGAGGAGTGATTGCTCACATTACACAAGAGATAGACAAACATAACTATCCTCATCCAATTGCCATACACTGCCTCATCCACCAACAAGTGCTGTGTTGTAAATCACTGAAGTGGGACTGTGTTATGAAAATTGTGGTATCTTGTATTAATTACATTAGAACTCATGCACTAACCCACAGACAATTTCAAGAATTTCTATCTGAGGTAAATGTTGCCCATGAACATGTTCTGTACCACACAGATGTCCATTGGCTGAGTAGAGGGAGAGTTTTGAAACGTTTCTATAACTTACTTCTACAGATTACAGCTTTTCTACTTTCAAAAAACCAAGAAGTACCAGAGTTCAATGATGCAGAATGGAAATGGCACCTTGCCTTTCTGACAGATATAACAGAGCTACTCAACAGTTTCAATTTGCAACTTCAAGGCAAGGGGAAGCTCATCTGTGATATGGCATTGCATGTGAAAGCATTTGAAGTAAAATTAGGCCTTCTCATCAAACAAGTACAGGAGGAAAACTTCAGTCATCTCCCAACAACTCAAAACCTGTCAGCTGATAAACCATTGATTGCATTCCCAAAGGAAACATGTCTGGCTTCACTAGAATTGTTGCAAAAGGAGTTTCAATTTAGATTCAAAGAGCTTCATCTCCATGAATAGGACATACAGCTTTTTCGTAACCCATTTTCTGTTGAGATTGAAAATGTCCTTACAATTTACCGAATGGAACTGGCTGAACTGCAGAATTGTGACTCTCTGAAAGACACATTTAAGTCAAGTAACCTTTTGAATTTCTATGCATCTCTCCCCTCTAAGACATATCCAAATATCAGGAACCATGCACTCAAAATGGTAACCATCTTTGGTAGCACTTATGCCTGTGAACAGACTTTTTTAAGAATGAAACATCTGAAATCTCCAACCAGATCAAGATTAACTGATGCCCACTTGCATCACTTGTTCCGGCTGGCAGTGACAAATATGGAACCTGACATTGACCGTCTCATTAGCCAAACACAGGCATACAGTACCCATTGAAATACTGGTGCATGATCTGTTTATTTATAAATGGTTTTCATTTTATTTATATAAGATATGTGCAGTGTGAATAGGAATTAGTAGCTCATATAGTCCGGCCCTCCAGCTCTCTAAGGGACCATAATCCGGCCCCCACTTTAAAAAGTTTGAAGACCCCTGCTCTAAAACATTGTCTTAAGGGCCAGGAATAGTTAAGCTTATAGAACTTCTGTCTTGCTGATGTGAAGCCACAAGTTTTTTTTCCCTGATATTGACCCCACATATCCAGGAAAATGCTTTGTTTATGATTCTCAGTACCATAATTGAATATGTTCTTTCAAGTGCACCAAAACCAGATGTGTGACACTCATCCCAGAAGCATTTTGACAATAGTGTACAAATACAACAACAAAGTGTGTGCAATTCTTGGTAAAACAGCAACAGTGATCAAAAGAAAAGTTAGAGGAAAGCAATTGAATAAGTTTTAGACAATTTCAAATTTTCTGTTTTAAATATAACAGTATTTCATTTTTCTGAAGTTTCTTCATGTAGCTATTTCTTTCATTTTTCTTAATAAGTGTTCAGCTGAGGTGGTACTCTGGGCCATGCTTGAGGGTTTGGATCTAAAAGTTTGGATATCAAGCTTGGTAGTGTTTGGTGGACATTTGGGCTTTAACATGTACTCTTTGGCCTCAAGAAGTGGTTGTAGACTATGTGGAACTAAAGATAGAACTTAGCATCTTTGGACATGGTAGGCTTGGACTCTATATCTTCAGCTAATCAGTAATTATCCTATTAAGGTTATTTGAGATTTTGGGGATGGGGTGTTTCTAGGGTTTGGAAGGAGGAATTAGTATTTTCAGAGTCGTTAATGATTTTTTTTTGTGATACTTCATGTATACCAGGTATTTATTCTACCACCAAACTATATCCCTGTCACTATTTAAGAGATATTTGGGCTTGGGAAGAGCTCTATTAAGATTTTATTATTCTAATACCATACAAATTATTTAAAATATATAATTTAATATATTATGGTACAGTTACAGAGTTGTAAAATCATCATTGCTAATACTAGAATATTTTCTTTGCTTCTAAGAAAGCTCCATACCTATTAATAACCATTCCATGCACTGGTGAAGTGGGATGTATATTGTTTGACTGAAAATCAATCAGAACAATTTTGTAACCATGGTGCTAATAAAAATTTGAGATAATGTGCTAAAAATAATAAAAAGAGTAATAGGAGACAAATAGCAGATATGCTGTCACCAATCACTAGCACGAAACAAGAAATTGGGAGTGACTATTTCAGATTTTTATATAATTTTATAAATGTAAGATAGTTATGCCATGAAATTTAAAGTATTTATATATTTGTTTACTTCTATGATTATATTTGTGGAATAGTTTCTTAAAATAGCTGCAGTGAATGGATAAAATATATAATTATAAGTTATAGTATCGATATTTAAAAATAATGTATAGTAATTTTAACTTGTATTCTGTTATAATTGTCTTTCTATAATTATTGTTATAGTTTCTCCTGATTTTTATTAAAAAGGAATATTCTTGATAATTTTCATCTTAATTATGTATGCATCTATTTCAGATCATATACAATGTGTATAACTAAAAGTAAATATAGGGGCCGAAGAAGTGGAACAGCAGTAGGGCATTTGCCTTGCATGCAGCTGACTAGGACAGATCGTGATTTGATCCCCTGGCATCCCATTTGGTCCCCCAATTCAGGAGCAATTTCTGAGTGCAGAGCCAGGAGTAATCCCTGAGCATCACCGGACGTGACTCCAAAACAAAAGCAAATAAAAAGTAAATATAGACTAAACTATGGCATGATAAATTTCATTATTTTAATTTCATAAACATTACCATCAATGAAATTAAGCTTATATAGTCACAATTAGAATTTTAATTGAATTAGAAATTAAACATAATGACTGTCAAGAGCATGAGCACATGAGATTTTATATTTCCCATTACTTTTAAAGAAAGGATACTTCGAAAGTCATAGATAATCACTGTGCAGACAGGGAGAAAGTTTCCTAGGGTAGCAATACTCATGGATCAAAGGTCGTTTTGAATATTGAAAATCCTGGTATTTCATATTGTTTTTCATACAGATAAAAAAGTTATGTCAGAATTCCAATTTCTTTTTTTCTCATTTCTAAGATTTTGTTTTGTTTTGTTTTGGGGTCACACCCGACAGCGCTCTGGGGTTCTTCCTAGCTTTATGCTCAGATATCGCTCCTGGCAGGCTTGGGGGATCATATGGGATGCCGGGATTCGAACCACCGTCCTTCTGCATGCAAGGCAAATGCCCTATCTCCATGCTATCTCTCCAGCCCCCATTTCTAACATTTTTGAAGTATGCTAAAGCACTTGTATTATTTGGAAAATGACTGTGAATGTCAATGTGATTGTGAATGATTGATAATAAATGTGATTTCCTAAGTTTTTCTTTACCTCCTTCCCTCCCTCCCTCCCTCCCTCCCTCCCTCCCTCCTTCCCTCCCTCCCTCCCTCCCTCCCTCCCTCCCTCCCTCCCTCCCTCCCTCCCTCCCTCCCTCCCTCCCTCCCTTCCTTCCTTCCTTCCTTCCTTCCTTCCTTCCTTCCTTCCTTCCTTCCTTCCTTCCTTCCTTCCTTCCTTCCTTCCTTCCTTCCTTCCTTCCTTCCTTCCTCTTTCTTTCCCTTTTTTTTCTCTTTCTTCTTCACAGTAGCTTATTTCTGACTGTATTCAGGGTTACTATTCAGGGGTTTCGAACAAATTCGACACTAAGAGCCAAAATTTTACACTGTGAGAGTCAGAGAGCCACATCACGCAGTGACCTGCCAAAACCGACAAACACCCAAAAGCATCTAATTTTAACAATAATCTATTCAACACATATTGCATTTTGCCATTTTGAATAAGGGTAAAATCCTGCAGTGATGGTGAGGGTGTTCTGTGTCCTCCACACTAAGAACTAATGGCGAGATGTGACCCAACATGTGACACACGGTCCCCCCCACTGCTCCCCCCGCTCGCTGGCCCGTGCAGTTGCTTCCGAGGGATGGGAGACAGGATGACGCAGCCTGGGGTATGGCGGGACTCCGCGCTCGGAGATCTCTCCTCAGAGGTCCCTCCTCAGAAGCAGCAGAACAAAATCCAAACTTGGCAAAGAGCCACAGTATACCAAATAATAAGAGGCAAAGAGCCACATTCATTTTGGCCGGAAGCCGCATGCAGCTCGAGAGCCGTGTGTTCGCCTCCCCTGCTATAGGTGGTGTTCAGGGGACCATATGTGTTGTCAGAGTTCAAATCCAGGTGAGCAGCATGCAGTGATGAAAAGTGCCCTGCCTGCTCTGCAATCTTTCTGTTTTCAGAAAATTCAAATTTTAAAATAAAAAAATTAAACCTTTATTTTTTTATAATGTGTAAAACACCTATATATGCTATATATCTAGCTTTTAATTATTATTTAGCATTAATGGTGATTTATATGCGTTTATTGTGTCATTAGATATCTTAAGATTAGTTTATCTAAAGATTAAATTTAAGAAATATTTTAGAGAGTTGGAACCAAGATAGTAGAAAGGAAACAATTTGAGAGTATACCAGGACCCTTCAACAATGCCATGGGTGGGGGTTGTTTGGAGCGACACACAGAATTCTATATAGAATTTTGTTTGTGGGCCAAAAATTAAAGTTCACTGGAGATCCAAGTGACCATATCCAAATATCTTCACTGTGAAAAATGAAGGATCTTTTTTTTTTTTTTTTTTTGGTTTTTGGTTTTTGGGCCACACCTGGCAGTGCTCAGGGGTCACTCCTGACTGTCTGCTCAGAAATAGATCTTGGCAGGCACGGGGGACCATATGGGACACCGGGATTCTAACCAACCACTTTTGGTCCTGAATCGGCTGCTTGCAAGGCAAACACCGCTGTACTATCTCTCCGGGCCTGGAAGGATCATGTCTAACTTGAGAGTTAAGAATTCCAACTCCAGAAATTAAGAGGAATGATGCAATTACAGCTAAGGTCTCGAGTCTTGCTTTCAGAAACATAAGGGTCAAATTAAAACCTTGTGTAATAACCATAAGCATATTCTTTCACAAATCCTGAAGTGATAGCAAGAATTAGGTTAGACAAGATAGTCAGGGATGGCGTTACATCTATTGTACATTGTTGGCCTCTTGAAAGTAAACAAAACAAAACAACAACAAAATGATCCTTTTGGTATAGGAATCAGCTTGAAAGTAAATTGGCCATTCCAAGCTAAGTGCAAAGCAACTTGTGGGATGAGTTACACTAACCTTCCTCACATAAAACAAAAGCAGCTCCTTTTTCATTGTATCAGACAGTGTAGACTAAGGAATAAATGCCTAGAATTCTGCTGAGAGTAAGTAGAGCTGGCAGCAGGCACACACAGTCTGCTGTATGCATATTCATTCCTTGGCTAAACATGGAATATTTTAATTGATATGTCATGGTTTACAAACTACTATAGTAATAGTTTCATATTGTTTACAGTTGCAGTGCTACTGCTCCAATCCTGCCATAAGTTTTCCAAGATCTCTTCACTACTGCCCCACATTTCCTCTCTCCTTCCAGCCTTTTAGCTTCCCCAGATTTAAGTCCTGCTGATTATGATGTCTTATTTTCAGTGGGGATTGTATAATTCCTTTCTTATGGAATTATACGCATACAAGTAAAATCATCTAGATTTTATATTTTTCTTATTAATTTCATGTAGCATGGCTTCCATGAATTCCATCCAAATTTCTACAAACCGCAAGATTTTAGTGTTTCTCAGCTAAGCAATATTTTATTGTGTATATGTACTGCTATTTCTTTTCTTTGTTCTCAGGTATAGATGCCCTACCACTGCACCACTGCTCCGGCCCCCAGATGAACATTCTTAATATACAGTGTGAGGAATAATGCTATTGTAGAAGTTAGATGACAAAAATTTAGAATACTTGGAAAACAATTCTAAACTGTAAGTAAAAATCAATTACCTAAGAAAGGCCTCAGATATACTCCAGAAACTAAAGTAATTCAAAGAATATAAAATATACAAATATACAGTGGTAGATTAATTTTTAAATTTTTTGTTTTGTTTGTTTTTGGGTCACACCCCGTGATGCTCAGGGGTTAACCCTGGCTTTGTGTTCACAAATCGCTCCTGGCTTGGGGGACCATATGAGTCGCTGGGGGGTGGAACTGAGGTCCGTCCTAGGTCAGCTGTGTTCAAAGCAGGCACCCTACTGCTGCGCCATCACCCAATCCCCAATTTTAACATTTTTATAATGTTATTCACACTTATTCTCATTTGTGTCTCATTAACTGGCAAAGCATCAAGATAGGAATTAATTACTTTTAGAGAATAAACAGACACTCATCAGTGGTTAGACACTGATTTACCATATTTTTGTCATACCATTTTAAATGTTTACCACTAATTTTCCATATGTCTTGGTGTAATAATGGTGATCCTAAGGAAATAAATTTTGATAACAACTTAATTTATTAGCAATATGCCATTTTAAATGTAGATTAATCTCTTCTGGTATTCTAGTTAACTATATTATAATATTAGAATTTTGTGTCTACAATACAGTGGATAGGACATATGTCGATCAAACAATTGACCTGGGATTGATTCCAGTACCCCAGATGGTACCCTTAGCCTGCTAGGAGTGATCCCTGAATGCATAACCATGAGTAATCCCTAAGCACCACTGAGTGTGGCCCCCAAAATGAAAAAATGAATCAAAACCGTATAGTGTAATTAATAAGATACTTAAAATTTTTGTGCTGTTATATTTTAATAAAATGGTAAGCTATGCACTCTGCAGTTTTCAATGTACACCGAGTCACTAAAATCTTATATTTCAATGAATAGTTATCAAATATTATATCTTATTCAATAGGAAAAAACATTCTGACTCTTATTAATAAAGAAGTATTGAGACAAAGGGAGTGAGATATCCCTTTCTTAAATAGCACAGATTTCTTTTGCTGAAGACAGGAATGCTTCATTCAGAGATGGTCTAAGAGTTGCAGGAGAATGTATGGTTTTAGCAGCGTAATGAAAGAGTAGAATTTTTACTTAAGGAACTATAATTATAAAGACCTATAATCATTGTGCTAAATCAGGACAGGGAATTCTCAGCACCTTACAGTAATTATCTTGGGGTATGAAAGAACTAAGAACACCTGGAAGCTCCAAGCAGGTATATGATCTGAGGCAGGGTCAGTTTCATTGGCATGTGGTCTATGCCTTTATGTACATAATTCCAACACCACACCCTTCATTATTATACCCACATCCTTCTCCCCAGTGATCCCAGTGGAACTCCCTTTTAACCCTCTTTCACAAACTCAATTGTGTGGATAAACTCTCCTATTATATTGCCTGCCTTTGGACCTTTGTTGCTAAGTATTTTAAATTCTCAGCATCTCAATTCAGTCTAACCATGATTTTAGTGCTAAGTGGCCTTATAGCTAAGATTACTGTATATGATAGTGTAGTTTTATATATATATATTTTATTTAGGACTATTTTTTATTTTATTTTTATTCACAGAATTATTTGTGGTACATAGTGACAATGAATGAGAGGCATTCCCACCACCAGTGATGTCCTCCCTCCGACCCCATTCCCAGCATGCATCCATATCTCCTTCCTTTTCCCTCAAGAGTACTACTGTAATTGGTCTTCAATTTATAGCTTGTTGTAAATTATTTATTCTGTTGTCGTTTGAGATAAAAAGGATAAGAAAAAAAGGAAGAAAAAAATTGGTAGCAATTACCAAATAAAGAAAGAGAAAAATAAAAATAAAATAAAATAAATGCACCCGGTTAATAAGAAAAGAAAAAAAATCACCAAATAATAATCACAGGAGTAAAAAGGGAAGAGAAAAGTGGAAGAAAAAAGAGAAGGAAAATAAAGTAAAAAACTAACAAATCCAAACAAAATAAGAAAAAGAAGGGATCCTGGGGTGGCAGGGTTTGGCATTCATTCCCTCCACTTTTTTTTTTTTGCATAGGCACAGTAAGCATTGTGGGAGAATGGGAATTCCCGTGGCCTAAGAGATTCAGGGCTTCTCCATCCTTGAAACATACCATCATGGAATCAAACCCTGGCTCTATAGATACTCATTACCTCATCCCAAGGGCTTTTTATGTGGTGCCAGGAAACTTTCCTCTCAGTTGTGGGTGAGAGAATGAGGCCACTGTAGCTAGCGGTCTTGGTATTTGCGCAGGGTCTAGGTTAGAGTCTTTACGGTTCTAGAGGTTCTGTTCCATCATTGTTGTTGTGTTCAGTCTTCTGTAACAGATGCTTCCTGTTTTCATTCAGTCCCTAAGCCGAAGTATGGGATATTATGGACACACAAGGGTGTCTCCCATCCTGGACATATGTCATGTGGATACAAGCCAGTCTCCAGGAGATTGGACAGTGTTAGTTCAACCCCAAACCCCAGATCCCAGATGTAGAACTGATACAGCTCCGGGCAACTACACCAAGAACCAACTCCATTGAGAGAATTATAACACCGCTCTGACACCAACTTGTACCAGTTATGATATGACAACGAGGAAATGACAACTTGACCCAAGACCAGGTTGTCCTATCACCTCACCTAACACTAAATGGAAATCAGAAGACGTACTCTCCTTTGAACTGCAAATAAAAGAGCACCATCTACAGAAAACTGACTTTGACAACTGCGACTGGGCAGAACTTTCCTTGGGACCAATAAGAAAAACCCTACCCTAGACTGTAGCCCAGGACTCTTATTAAAAAAAAAAGGGACTTCTTATTACAGAGGCCCAATTAGGACAACAGAGACTGAGCAGAACCCTTAGATCCATAATAGTTTTATATATTTTAAATGTAAAATATGAATTTAAGATGTGTAGAGTGGACATGAAAATATAAAAGGCAGTTTCATGTTCTAATACTTCATCCCCTGTTCAAATTGATAGCCTTGAAAGTACCCTGTTAGAATCCATTAATAAAAATGGTAATCTAAAATCTTATTTAGATTTGTCAAGTTTCAAGGTATAACAGTTCTGAAAGTTTTTCATGTTACAGTTGCTAAGATTATGTGCACATGCACACATACATGCATATAAACACATGATTATTTTCTTCAAGAGACTATGAAGCCCAGTATTTTGATGATAGGATTTCCAGATTTCTCAGTTAGTAAATGTGTTTGAGGTAAATTGTATGTAGACAGATACCCTTAGAAGATTTTGGTTTGTCAGGGTTTTTTTTTTTTTATTATTATTGTGTAAATTTTAAACCTGGAAAACAGAACTACTGTTCCATCCCTTTGGGCTCATGCATAATCCCATTTGAGGAATTCAGAAAGTATATGAGAAACTGAAGCAGTAGCTAAGATCTATAAAGTTATGGAAGACGTTTTTGCACCCAGCCACAAGAACTTGATCTCATTGTTGAAATATTAGCAGGGAAATACTACATTCAGAATTGTGTTTTTAAATAGTTTTCTCTGATTGCAGTGGGAGGATGGATTTAAGAGGCTAAGACAGGACCTAAGGCAAGTAGAAAGCAAACTACTACATTACAACAGTGATCTCAGCTTGCTCGCCAAAGCTCATCACATGCACATGCGTGCTTATTAAGATGTTCTACTAGGAACACTTGTCAAGTGAAGTTCTAAAAATAGTAACAGAAAGATGCAATTGAAAACGTTAGGAATGAAACTGTTAAATGTTTGAATCTTAATGAGCACTTACTTCTTTCTCCACTTTGCCCTTCTGCTTTCCTACACATCCAAGACATTTAATTTATATGTAGAAAACATCATTAGCTATCTTTACAACATCCATAAATCCAAAATAAGTCAAAGTCTTAGAGAGTAGGGGTAGAGAAATTTATGTCAGGACTATTATTAAAGACAATCAGCAAACATTTCACAGAATAATTTACCTAAATATTGTTAAAATGCTGATATCATATGACATTTTAAAGAATTATTTCATATTGAATAATATGATCAATAAATTCAATCCTGAAATGTATCATGCATTGAAAACATTTTTATAAAGGACATTTTTGAAACTCAATACGAAATTTGAATGTGGATAAGATATTAAACCATATTTTTGTCTCAGTGTTACATTTCCTAGATTTGATTATTGTAATGTGGTTAAGTAAGATAGCATCATTTTTGTGTTATTTTTATTGAAATTAACATTGTTATTACATTATGTAAATTTCGGGTACTTTTAGCTACAATATTCAGATGACCACTAAAATTTCAGTTCTCAACTTCACTATATAAATACTCCTTGTCTCACATATCCAAGATATCCTCTGTAGTCTTCAGTGACTCTTTTAGTTCAACATCACCTCCAAAATGCAGTTCTGTGAATCAGTTTTCCTGTTGTGTTGTCTTGGTCATTGCTGCTACTTTGATGTGTATCGCAGATATCAGTGAGAATTTTTTTTGCTTCTCTCCCTTTCTTTCTGACTTCATCATGATATCCTCTAGTTCCATCCATGCCAGAGAAATATGCATGACTTTATTCTTCGAGCTGCATAGGATTTCATTCATCCATAGTTGGGTATTTGTTTCCATATATTGGCTACTGTACTAAGTGCAACAATAGACATAGTATACTTACATTCTTTTGAATTATTTTTTGTGTTTGGGGGATAGATACTAAGAAATTATAATGTAGTTCATATGGTACTTCTATTCCTATTTTTGGAGAGAATTCCACACTGCCTCTCAGGGACATTGAACCACATTGCATTCCCATCAACATTGGATGGAGGGTTCCTTTTAATCACACCCCACCATGAGATAGTATCTCAATGATGCTTTTATTTGCATTTCCCTAATAAGTGATAATCGACTACTTTTTATATGCTTCTGTATGTCTTCTTTGGGAAAGTGCCTCCTCAACTCATTTTTGCATGGAACTATTACATTTTGGTTTAGTTTTGTGAGTTCTGTATACCTGAATATTATTTTTCCAAGCTGTATTGTGTGTAAATTATTTTGATAAGGTGTATTTTTATTATAGATTGTGTTTCTTTTTCTGTTCAGAAGGTTTTTTTAACTTATTAGTATCATTTGTTTATTTTTGTTTTAGTTTTCTTTGTCTCTATTATCCACTCATTGTGATCAATTTTATGGAGAGTTCTACTGATGTTTTCTTCAAGAAGCACATATGAATGACATTGTAGAATGTTTACCTTTTTTGTATTCTTATTTTAATAATTAAAAAAATAGAACGTTCTCTAGGTCCAACCATGTTATTAAAATATTCATATTTTATCTTTACTATAGTATCCTGTTCTGTACATATGGAGTGTATCATTTATCAATTTAACAGCAAATGAGGACTTAGGTTGTTTCCAAATATTAACTCTTAAATAATACTGGTATGAACATAATGGTACATATTTCACTTTGAATTTGTTTTTGTGGTCTTTAAAAAAATTTCCTAAGTGGAAAAGTGTATTGTATGGAATTCCTACTTTAAAATTTTGAACGTGTTCCTATGACTTTCCATGTATAAATATTAATCTACATTTATAGCAAAAATATATAAATGCTTCATTTTCACCATATCTCTAATGCTTGTTGTTTTTCCTTTTGTACAATAGTCATTCTCACATCTTTGAGATATCTATATTTTGATTTGATTTTGTCTAAGAGATAATGAATATATTTTCATGTGCCTTTTGTATAATTTTACTTCTTATTGAAAAAGTCCATGTAGATCTCATTCAAATCCCCCAGCCCCTTTTTTGGTTTTGGGGCCACACCTGGTTCTGTGCTCAGAAATTACTCCTGGAATCAATAAAACCACGTGGTAAGTGGTGCGATCATTTCGGGGCTGGTAAGAGTAGGGAACCAGGGAAAAAACAGACTGGACAAATCTTGCCCAGGGAACACACGGATGGGAGCATGCAAGTGATGCCATCACTGTGCCTCAGCAGCTGCAGAGCTGTAGGTACATATAATCTCACTGTTCTACAAACCTCACTGGCACTTCAGTCCATACCAGACAGTCCTATGGAATAGGCTTGAATACTCAGAGAATGTTCCCCAGACATACAGTCACCTAATTTTGGATAAAGGAGCAAGAAATCCTAAATGGAGCAAAGAAAGCCTCTTCAACAAGTGGTGTTGGCACAACTGGCTAGCCACTTGCAAAAAATTGAACTTAGACCCCCAGCTAACATCATGTATGAAGGTTAAATCCAAATGGATGAAAGACCTCGATATCAGACCCAAAACCATAAGATATATAGAGCAACACGTAGGCAAAACACTCCAGGACATTGAGACTAAAGGCACCTTCAAAGAGGAAACTGCACTCTCCAAGCAAGTGAAAGCAGAGATTAACAGATGGGAATATATTAAACTGAGAAGCTTCTGCACCTCAAAAGAAATAGTATCCACAATACAAGAGCCCCCCACTGAGTGGGAGAAACTATTCACCCAATACCCATCAGACAAGGAGCTAATCTCCAAAATATACAATGCACTGACAGAAATTTACAAGAAAAAATCTAATCCCATCAAAAAATGGAGAGAAGAAATGGACAGACACTTTGACAAAGAAGAAATACAAATGGCCAATCTAATCCCATCAAAAAATGGAGAGAAGAAATGGACAGACACTTTGACAAAGAAGAAATACAAATGGCCAAAAGACACGTGAAAAAATGCTCCACATCACTAATCATCAGGGAGATGCAAATCAAAACAACTATGAGGTACCACCTCACACCCCACACATCAAAAAGAATGAGAACAAGGAGTGTTGATAGGGATGTGGAGAGAAAGGAACTCTTATCCACTGCTGGTGGGAATGCCGTCTAGTTCAACCTTTATGGAAAGCAATATGGAGATTCCTCCAAAAACTAGAAATTGAGCTCCCATATGATCCAGCTATACCACTCCTAAAAATATATCCTAGGAACACAAAAATACAATAAAAAAATCCCTTCTTTACACCTATATTCATTGCAGCACCATTTACCATAGCAAAACTCTGGAAACAGCCAAGCTACCCTTCAACAGACGAATGGCTAAAGAAACTGTGGTACATATACACAATGGAATATTATGCAGCTGTCAGGAGAGATGATGTCATGAAATTTTCCTATACATGGATTTACATGGAATCTATTGTGCTGAGTGAAATAAGTCATAGAGAGAGAGAAAGACACAGAAGGGTCTCACTCATCTATGGGTTTTAAGAAAAATGAAAGACATTCTTGCAATAATAACTTTCAGACACAAAAGAGAAAAGATCTGGAAGTTACAGCTCACCTCATGATTCTCACCACAAACAGGGATGATTTTAGTTAGAGATATAACTAAGTTTTGAACTATCCTAATAATGAGAATGTACGAGAGAAATAGAAAGCCTGTCTAGAGTACAGGCAGGGGTTGGGTGGGGAGGAGGGAGATTTGGGACATTGGCGATGGGAATGTTGCACTGGTGATGGGTGGTGTTCTTTACATGACTGAAACCCAAGCACAATCATGTATGTAATAAATTTGTTCGAATAAAAAATAAACAAAAAAATGAAGCAGAGGAGAAAGAGATAAAATAATCCTTCCCATTCAAAATACTATAAAAATTTCAAGTACCCAGGAATTAACTCAACAAGAGAGGTAAAAGACCTATATCATGAACACTTCAAAATACTTCATATATAAATTAAAGAGGATCTACGGAATTGGAAGTATATCACATGCTCATGGGTAGGAAGAATCAACATCATTAAAATGACCATCTTAACTAAACTACTATATAGATTCAATGCAATCCCTATCCAAATTCAGACATCAATTTAAGGAATTAGAACAATCAATTATAAAGTTTATGTGGAAATGCAAAAGATCAAGTTTAGCCAAATCCATATTGAAAAATGGAAACTGGGTGTAATCTCTTTACCTAATCTAAAGTTTTACTATAAAGCCATAGTGATCAAGACAGCCTGGTACTGGGAAAAAGACAGAAACTCAGACCAATGCATCAGAACAGAACATCTAGTGCCATATTCTCAAATATATAGCCAACTTATGTTTGACAAAGGAGCCAAGAACTTTAAATGGAATAAATATAGTCTCTTCAACAAATGGTGTTGGAACAACTGGATAACCATTTGTAAGAAATTAAAGATCGTGCTCGCTTCGGCAGCACAAATACTAAAATTGGAACGATACAGAGAAGATTAGCATGGCCCCTGAGCAAGGATGACACGCAAATTCGTGAAGCGTTCCATATTTAAAAAAAAGAAATTAAAGATCAAATAATTCCTTATACTTTACACAAAATCAACTCAAAATAGATTAGAGACCTTAAAATCAGACCCAAACTATAAAGCATATTGAGAAAAAAAATAGGCAGAACACTTCAAGACTTATACCTCAATAAGTCGTTGATAACAGAATGCCAATGGCAAGATCATTAGTATCAACTCTAAATAAATGAAACTACACCAAACTATAACATTTCTATATGGCAAAAGAAGCACTGATTAAAACTAGAAGACAACAGAATGGGAAAAAATGTTGCACTGAACACATCAGATAAAGGGTTGATATCTATTATATAAATGTACTCAGAAAGGTTAGCTCTACAAAATGTAATAAAACCATAGATAAATGGGGAGAAAAAATAAATAGACACTAATCAGAGGAAGATAAACAAATCACCAATAGATACATGAAAACATGTTTACCATCACTCGTCATTAAAGAAACCCAAATTAAGACAACAATGAGGTACCACTTTACACCAGTGAGGATGGAACATATCAAAATGTGGTAAGAAAGGAAATCTCATCCACTGCTCATCATTTAGCAGAGCTCACCACTGACATTGATTAAGTACCTAGAAATTAGTAAACTTTCCAATTCCAAGGTACCAACCAAAATTTTTTAATGTATTTTTCTCTTTTTTCCCTCTTCTCTTTCTTTTTCCTTTCTTTTCCCTTTTTTGCCTTTCTCTCCTAACCTATATTTTAGCTAATTATTTACCTTTTCTTAAATCAATTATTTCTTAAGTGCTCAGACACATACTGTGAGGGTCAGAGCTCCAAAAACACTTATGAATAGACCTCTAATGTCTGTATATATGTGAGCATGAATTTGCATACAGTGGACTCCTCTAAGTCTGCCCAATCTGTAATGTAAACAATCCATGCCTATATTATATTGTTTGTTTTTATATATTATTCCTCACTCCATAAGAACTCATTCTATCATCTAGTCCCCTCAATTCTGTTCCATTTTCCCTCACTATTTAACCCTCTTTACCCTCAGTTCTTAACCCATTAGTTACTGAAACCAATCACCTGCTCCAATAAGACACCATCTAGCTTCCAAAGCAAAAGGAAACCTTCTCACCTTCTCACCCCTAGAATATGTTCCTTGGCAAGAAGTTTCAAACACCACTCCTGCTGACTCATTCTATGTGGCACTTCTTCTCACAGTAACAAATGTGGACTGTTTCATGCTACTAGATTCGGCTCCAGAATGAGTGCCAGCTCAAGGACACCACCTGATTCCTTACTGTGGCAAATCATTTCTCAAATTCAATAATACCACAGTGTGGGATGAATAGGTGTCTTGAATCTCATCCCCCTAAGAATATCTCAAAAAGCTAAATGGTGATATCTATATTTTCTCTGTGCCTTAGTGTTTGTATTTCCAGATGCAAAAGTAGTTTCCATTCATTTAACATTTTTTAAATATTTTATTATCATTCTATTTATTTATTTTTTATTATTATTTTTATTATTCATTATATTTTAATTTCGCTTGTGTTGGTTCTACTTGGTACAAAATTCTAGGAGGAGTCTAGAATAGGGTAAAATCTCAACTCAAAACCAGGGCACAGAGAAAATATAGACTATCATGCTTACTCCCCAAAGCACCAGCATTATAGGACAAATTCCTTTTTGCATAGACATACTAAAGAAGAGGAAACCTTATTTATACTAACAACTCTTATCTACTAGGAATAAAAACCCATAACTTTTTATAATATAGGGTCGTCTCCTACACTGAACACTTGTCATGGGGACTCAACTTAGACTCCATATGATCGGACAGCGACTGTCAAAACCAAGATCCCAGTTGAAGAAATGACATATCCTTGCAGCAACACCAGGAATACTATGCTGGCACCAACTTGTGCCAGGTTGATATGACATCCTGAGGAAGCAGAAACATTAACAACTTAATCTAAGAGCAGGTTGCCCTACCACATCACCTAACGGTAAGATGAAATCAGAAGACACTCCGTTCTTTGATATGTACAAAAACCAAGATCACTAATTACAGAAGACTGACTGACAGCCACAACTGAGAAGAACTCTTCTTGGGGCCAATAAGTAAGACCCTAATCTAGGTTCCGGCCTACGATTTGTACAAAAACCAAGATACATAATGCCAGAGGTCTGACTTTGACAATCGTGAATGAACAGAACTTTTGGAACCATAAGAAAAGACTCTATACTGGGCTTTATTCCAGGATCTGTGAAAAAAAAAAAACAAGATCACTAATTACAGAAGACTAACTACAACAACGGTGATGGAGTAGAACTTCTAAAACCATAAAGAAAGACTCTATCCTAGACTTTGTCCTCTGATCTGTGCAAATGCCAAGATCTCTAATTACAGAGGATTGATTTTGTTAGCCACAACTGAGCAGAACATTTTCAGCTACCATAAAAAGACCATGGTGTTCAATGTTGAACATGTCCGGAGTCTGTATTGTTACCATGACAATATGCTTTAACAGTAGAGAAGTCCTGTCTCTCTTAGGCCAAGAGAATTCTCTTAATATCCCCAATAATTACTGTGCTTATGCAAACAAACAAACAAACAACCTTGCCACACTAGTCCACTTTCCTTCACCAATATCCCAAGGACCTTGTCATGTACTATTTTCTGTCTACTCCTTCGAAATAAACCTAGTTCTGTGTACTAGATCTCAATATCTATTGCATTTACCCATCTATTGTTCTATTGATATGTTTCTCTATATTTCATTTTCACTAGATATAGATATAATGGACTGTTAGCTAAAAATCCTTATTTATTTCTGTTAAATGTTCAAGAATTTAATTTTTCTGCCTTTTTTCTGTGATTAAATTTTTTTAATAAAACACTGTCATTGGAGAGGATAGTTGATCTGATTTACGACTTCTTCATTTTATGAAGAAATGTTTTGTAACCCAATATCTGGTCTATTTCGTAGACTGTGTGATCTAGAGAAAAATATAAACTCAAATTATGGAGGATGAATGGCCATATATGTGTCCATTAGGCCACACATTCCAATTCTCCCTTCATGACCACTGTCTTCTTATTGAATTTTTGCCTACTTTATTAATCCGGCAGTAACAGAGGAGTGCTCCTAAGATTGTATTGCTATAAATATTATTTTTCAAATATATTAAGAGTTTTTTCCAAGTAATTTTATTTTCATCATTAGATACATGTGTTCTTAGTATTATGAGTTCCTGCTATATAGATCTCTTGACCCATAAAAAATGACCTCTCTGGAGTGGACTCTCCATGCCCCAGATATCCCATGAAGCCTGAATACTTGCTTCCCTTTCAAGTCTGTAGGCACAAAATTAGTCTGTTCTGTGTCCCTCTACCTTCTCATCCTAGGAGCAGGACTTGACTACTGGAGCAGAATCTCCATGCCCTAGATTTTCAATGCCACCTACACTGTCGCTCCCCTTTCAATGCTGTAAGCCTGAAATTAACTCTTCCTGATATCCCTCTACCCTTTCACCCCAAACCGCATGTATGTTAGTGTGTTTGTGTGAAGACATTTTAATTTATATCTGCTATATCCAGAAGGTGAGCCCCAGCTTAGAAATAAAAAAATTGCAACATTGTGCTAACCAAACTGACTTTAAATGAACTACTCAAAGGTCACTTATATAAATCAAATAAGCAATTGTAATAGCAACAACCCTACACAGTATAATAGCAGAGTAGCCTTTTCTGTCAATAGATTCCTTGAATGTCAGTAGACTAAACCCTCCCATCAAAAGACAGAGTAGAAGGTTGGTTCACGAAAAAATTCCAACAGTTTGCTATTTATAAAAATGATACCTAAAATCCTAGAACAGACATAGATATAGAGAAAAGGGATGAAAAATAATTACACAAGCCACTGTAAAACAAAAAAGAGCTGGGACATTCAGACTTATATGAGATCAATTTGCATTCAACCTCAAGAAAGTAATTGGATATAAGGATGGCCACATCTTATTTATCAGGGGAATAATAGACTAGTAAGTATTAAATAATAAATACATATACACCAATTTTTGGGTAGCAAACTATGTAAGACTTGCTCATGAAACTAGAAAATACATGGATAAAAACGTGAAACTAGTAATAGGTTTCAACAAATCACTCTCACCACTAGGCAGAACATCAGTAAGGACATAATAGCCCTAACTGAAAAACTAGAAGATTTAGAATTAATACATTTATGCAAACCTTACACCCTCAGTAATTTGAATATACATTCTTCTCTGGTGCACATAAAACATTGTCTAAGATAGATTACATTCTAGGACATAAGTCTAATTACTAAGAATCGTATCAGGTATCCTATCAGATCACAATACTGCAGAGATAGAGACTGATTGTAAAAAGAATATGTGGAGAAGCTTAACACATGGAGAATGTTACTTAATAACAGGTGGGTCAAAGAGGAAGTCAAGGAAGAAATAAATGGATTCCTTGAGACTAATTATAATGAAAAAAGCTGTAATTAGGGGAAACACATAACAACACAGGCTTACATAAAGAATTAAGTAAAATATTAAATCAACAACGTAAAGGCACATGCTAAATATCTGGAAAACCAACAACAAAGAACCCAAACACAAGTAGAGTAAAAGAAATAATAAAAACCGGAGGAGAAATAAATGATATAGAAACCAAAAATATCAATACAAAGAATTGGCAAAACTAGGAGCTTTTTTTTTTAAAGAATAAACAATATAGACAAACCATAGAAATATAGACAATATAGACAATCTGTCCATTTCTTTTAGGTTCTCTAACTTAACACAATATATAAACAATATAGATAAACGAAACAATGTAGACAAACCATAGGCTCACAAGGGAAAAAAAAGTGCTCAAATAAATTGTATCAGAATTTGATGGGGAGAAATTATAAGACAATCCTCAGAAATCCAAGACATCATGAGAAATATTTATTGTGTTAAGCGAGAGAACCTAAAAGAAATGGACAGATTCCTGAAAACATAATTTTCCAAAATTGAGGAGGAAGTAGATAGCCTAAACATTCCAATCACAAGTAAGGAAATCTAAACTGTAATTAGGAATCTCTGAAGAATAAGTTGTTAACAGATGAATTTACAGGTGAGTTATATAAAACAGAATTACTACGATTGATTCTTAAACTCTTCCACAATATAGAAAAGATGAGACTCTTTCGTAATGCCGTATGAAGCTAAAACTATGCTGATTCCCAAAGGTGACAGAGAAACTACCAAGGAAAGAAAATTACAGACAAATCTCACTTATGAACATTGATGCAAAATGTTCATCAACAAAAATCTTATCAAATTTAATTCAACAGCAAATAAATATTATATTTATTGACTAAGGGGGTTTCATCCTGAGAATGCAAGAATAGTTTAATATAAACAAATCGACATCATACACCACATTAATAAAGGAAAGATAAAATTATGTGACCATATTAATCAGTGCAGAAAAATCATTTGATAAGATCCAAACCCACTCTTGATTAAAATTCTTTGCAAAATAGGTGTAGAGGAACTGTCAAGATAGAAACACCTACCATTTAAAAGACTGTAGCCAATGTTACTTTTTAATTTTTAATAATTATTTTATTTAAGTTCAATGGAAACAAAATCATGATTGAGGTTTGGTTATAGAATGTTCAACACCCTTTACTAGGGCACATTTCCCACCACCATTGTCCCCAATTTTCCTCCCACCTCTCCACTCCCACTTACTTCTCAGGCAGGTATTTTACTTCTATTATTATTTTTCCTTTTTGACAATGTGGTTTGCACTATTGTTAGTGAAGGGGTACCATGCATATAACTTTATCCCCTTTCAGCATCCGGTTCTTGTTCAGAGTGATCATTTTCAACTATCATTGTCATAGTTGACCCTTTTCTACCCTAACTGTATTTTATAACTTTTTTTGGTGACTAACATCCTATCATAGATTTGTGATACTGATCCTCATCTATATTGTCTCTGGATAATATTACCATATTATTTTTTATTTTTTTATATTCCATAGATGATTGAAATTATTCTATGTGTCTCTTCCTCTCCCTCTGACTTATTTTACTCAGCATATTACTTGCCATATCTATCTATGTATAAGCAAATTTAATGACTTCATTTTCTTAACAGCTGCATAGTATTCCATTGTATTCCACTGATGTGCCACAGTTTCTTTAGCCACTCATCAGTTCTCAGGCACTTGAGTTGTTTGCAGATTCTGGCTATTGTAAATAGTCTTCAATAAACATAGGAACACATAGGGCACTTTTGTATTGAGTTTTTTGTTTTCCTAAATTATATACCTAGGAATCATATGGCTAGAAGTTAAATTTCTAGGTTATTTGAGGAATATCCGCATTGTTTTCCAAAAGCCTGGATCAATCTACATACCCACTAGCAGTGAATGAATATCTCTTTTTTCCCACATTCATACCAACACTGGATGTTTTTGTTTTTGTGATGTGTGCCAGATGTTGTTTTAAATTGCAACTCCCTTATTTTTAGTGACGTGCAATATTTTTATGTGTGCTTTAGGTTATCTGTATTTCTTCTTTGAGTAAATGTCTATCATTTCTTTCCTATATCTTTGGATGGAGTTAGATGTTTTTTGTTTTGTTTTGTTTTGGGGGGCCACACCCATTTGATGCTCAAGGGTTACTCCTGGCTAAGCGCTCAGAAATTGCCCCTGGCTTGGGGGAACATATGTGACGCTGGGAGATCGAACCTTGGTCCTTCCTTGGCTAGTGCTTGCAAGGCAGACACCTAACCTCTAACGCCACATCTCTGGCCCCGAGTTAGAAGTTTTATTCTTGCTAAGCTCTATCAATATCTTGTATATTGTGAATACTTTATCAGATAGATATTGGATGAATAGTTTCTCCTGTTTTGTAGGTAGTCTTCGTATCCTATTCACTCTTTGTATTGCAGAAGCTTCTTAGTTTAATGCAGTCCTAGTTGTTTAACTTTGTTTCCACTTGTTTGTTTGTATAAGCACTTGTTTATACAAGTCCACTTTGTTTCCATTATTGCTTGGCCATAATGTTTCCTCCATGAAGATGTCTTTAGTTTTAATGTCATGGAGTTTTCTGCCTATACTTCCGTCTGTGTATCTTTTTTTTTCAGGGCTGGAGGAAGAGAAGCAGATTGGGAGTTAATTAAAATTCTTTTTTTATTTTATTTAAACAACTTTATTACATACATGATTGTGTTTGGGTTTCAGTCATGTAAAGAACATCACCCATCACCAGTGCAACATTCCCGTCACCAATGTCCCAAATCTCCCTCCTCCCCACCCAACCCCTACCTGTACTCTAGACAGGATTTCTATTTCCTTCGTACAAGGTATGAAGGTGATGTTGGCTTCATAAAAGCTATTTGGAAGTGTTCCCATTTTTTCGATTTCATGAAAGAGTCTTGCCAGGATTGGTAGTAGTTCCTCTTGGAAAGTTTGAAAGAATTCATTTAGTGAATCCATCTGGGCCCGGGCTTTTGTTTTTGGGCAGACATTTGATTACCGTTTTAATTTCATCAATAGTGATGGGGTTGTTTAGATATGCTACATCCTCTTCATTCAACCGTGGAAGACTATAAGAATCCAAGAATTTATCCATTTCTTCCAGGTTCTCATTTTTAGTGGTGGAGAGTTTCTCAAAGTAGTTTTTGATTACCCTTTGAATCTCTGCCATATCAGTAGTGATCACTCCTTTTTCATTCCTAATACGAGTTATCAAGTTTTCTCTCTCTTTCTTTGTTAGTTTTGCCAGTGTCTCTTGGTGTGTCTTGGTGTGTCTCTTGGTTTGTCTTGTCTTAAGATAGATCTTTCATTTTTCTTTTAAGGCTACTTCTGAGTCTGTACATTTTCTGAGCTGCTGTTCATCTGTGAAGGTATGTATACTTCCTTCAAAAGTGGAAGTGAGTGTTTGTGGGTGCATTCTTCTAGGCAAAGCATTAATTTCTTTGAGTTTTGTCACTATATCTGACCACTGCCTCTGGCATTGAGGGTCACTTATATATCTTAAGGATGATCCTTTGAAAGTAATTTTTGATCTTGTTGCTTTCAGTATTCTATCCCTATCTGCAGTATTCCTCACTAACTGACTAGGATATGTCTTTTTTTTAATTTTTTTATTTTTAATTATGAGAACAAGGATGCAAAGAAAGAGGACAAGGTAAAGTTACAGTGGAAGGACAATCCATAACATAATTCTCAGAAGTCCATGTATAATTACTTTGTCCCTCAAGTCCCCAGATTGTAACACATTATAATATTTCTTAACAGCACACAAGGCAATCTAAAGCCATAAAACTTACATAACTCCTTAAACATTACAGGCATAGTATTTTTTTACATTTCCATATACATGCATATTAGCTTAAGTTAACCTCAAATTTTAAGTGGGTTGTTTTTTTAAGGATTAGAGTCAAAGGAGCACAGAAAAAATGGTGTTAGAGTGGCAATTGTTGTTTGCATAGGCCCACCAAAATATGAGGGACATGGAAAGAAATAACCTTGGCCTAAATACAAAAAGACCTGACCCCTGAAAGTTCCTGGCACAAGACCAACTCTAGGCTCCAGGCAAGCTAGATCGTCCAATCCAAGACATTGTCTGTAGTGCCAACACACTTTTATTTTTCACACAGTCTCTGTTGTTGGTATCATGCTTCTGTATTAAAGATCCTGGAATCTGTATATCCTACATTGAAGTCAGGATGTGGAGCGTCCTCTGGTTTCACCTCACAATCAAAGGGCAATGCAGGGAGCCCTGTCCTGTAAGCAGGTTGTTGTGGTTGTCAAGTCTTCTCAGTGTTAATGGAAGTCTCTTTTGAGCAGGTCAATGTCTGAGCAGTGCAGGGTCTTTGGATATGTCTTGAGGTACTTTTCTTCAGTTCTCTTTGAGCATGCAGGTTTTGATTGCATGCCATCATTAGCTCTGGGAGTTTATCTATAATGATATCCTTGACTATTGATTCTTTCTGGGAATTTTCTTCCCGGGTCTCTGGGACTCCAATGATTCTTATATTGTTTCTGTTGAATTTGTCAAAGACTCTATTTTCATCTGTTCACATTCTTTGAGTAGTTTTTTCCATTGATACTTTTCTTTCATGTTCTTTTCCAAACTCTTCTATTGTATGGAGTTGTTCTGCATCTCATCTTCTATCCTCAGCTGCATTTACTCTGTTCGATAGGCTTTCCATTGAGGGTTCATTTCATTTACTGAGTTTTTCAGTCCTTTTATTTCAGTTAGGAGTTTTCTGATTTCTTTCTGTGTGGTTTTTCAACTCAATCTATGCTTTCTTTGAGTTCTATGAACATCTTCCATATTTCTTCTCTAAACTCCTTATCTGAGAGGCTTACTTGGTTGTTGGGACTTTTGGGTCATCAGAGATGCCATCTTTATTCTCTATGCATGGTGTTGACCTGCGCTCCTCTGCTCCATCCTTTGTGGGTAGGACAGCTCACCTCTGAAGAAGTGCCCCCAGGGAACAATGGGCAGAGAAGATCAATGGCCAGTACACAGGAAACAAGAGAAGGTAGTCCATAATATCTGCCTGCCTTGCTTCAGAGCACACAGCATCAAACAGCTCCATCCTTTGTCAGTGGAACTGCTCACCTCACATATAATAGTTTATCTTTATTGAGCTTTTTTCTGATAGGAGTTAAGGAAAGCTCATCAAAATTATACCATAATTTTACAATTATACCTTTGGAATAATACTTGGAGTCCCTTTATACAGCATGGGCTGCAGAGGCATGGCAATGGACATATGTCTTACTATATTATAAGTATTTTTGGTTTCATCAGAACATTTTCCATATAAAGATTTAAATATGAATTTTGGAGAATAGGTAGCAATACTAGCTCAAATAATTCTTTTGGTTATGTTGTAATTAGCTCATTTTATCCATAGTCTCTTTAGTCTAGGTGATTAAGAGTTGATGGTGTGGTAGTAGATGCTACTTTACTCATATCCTCTTAAGTGTTCCATCCATTTGTCAGCTTCTTATATCTTAGCCCATGTTCATAGTGTTCTCTGAACATACAGTTTTGACAAAGGAGGAACTGCCTTGTTTAGGGGATAAGGTCTATTGCCTAATGGGCAAGGTACAATTTGCAGCCAAAACTGAAAACAAGGTACCAAAGCCAGGCTTTGACCCTTTCTCACCACACCTCAAACTTTTTCCTATTAGAAAGACTTTTTTTCAACACAATATTTTTTATTATTTTTCCATGGCTAAATATATAATTTCATATTCTACTCATATTATAAAATCATTAAAATAAAAGCATAAAAAGTATAGTTTTTGGAAGAAGCAAACAAAACCATTTAGGTAATTTTAAATATCTGTAATCAACCATCAAATACATTGTGAGTATATTTAATAATTTCTCAAAGACTTCTGTAGGAATAAAGTTTTAAGAAAAAAATGACAAGCTCTAATGTCCCTTTTGTGGTGTCCGTTGAAGCACCACTTAAAAATGCTTAACACAGAAACCCTGTAGTTGCTCAAGAGCATCAAGCATTCATGTATGTGCCATTGAATGACATAAAATATTCTTCCACTAATGGGCATTGTCATCTTACGTCAAACAACAGCTAAGTCATTTTATAGTTATCTTTCTTCTAGACAAGGAGCCCCTAAATAAAGAGTAATATAAAGCTGCATAATTCATTACACACTTCATCCCCAAAATGTGAAAGACCAGGTTTTTCAAATGAGGAAGTTTATTCTTAAAAATATGCAAAGCAGGGCCAGAGTGTTCACTCAAGGGGCTAGAGAACATATTTTGTGTGTTGGAAGCTCATGTTCATTTTCTGATATTTAAAGATTCCTCGGGTTTTTCTGGGCTGGACCTTAAGCACTAAGCTATGAATAGTCCTCGAGCACTGCCAGGCATTGCCCAAAATATC
The DNA here is from genome assembly GCF_024139225.1 of Suncus etruscus. NCBI lineage: Eukaryota > Metazoa > Chordata > Mammalia > Eulipotyphla > Soricidae > Suncus > Suncus etruscus. The sequence continues at coordinate 4,856,672 of NC_064868.1, forward strand.
AAAAATTGCAAAGACAAATGTGTGATATTAATGTACCAAAATAGGATTGTACTGCCTCACTAAGGCAAAATTTAAATATACGCTCAGTTTATCTCCATCTTCCTTTTTTCTCCAACTTATTACTCTGTTATGCCATTAGGAGAATACGAGTCTCTTCCTTACGTGACACTTTTTCACCTTTCAAACTTTGGAGTCAGTGTCATGTTTTATTTACTCTTCTATTTCCAGAATGTGCTTGTTTTATGCCCTATATCTTACTGTAGTTTGATCATAAATTTAAGTTTATAACCCAAAGACTTGATGATTTAATATTTTCAGTTCATGAGTTATAATCACAGATGCTCCATGAATGTAAGGCTTTTTAACCCAAAGAGATTTCAAGTTACCAAAGAATTTATGAGAACAATGCTCTAAAGAGGGAGGCTACATATTTAACAAAGACCTTATTTCCTTTATTTAAATATTTAACTGATTCTGTCATTTATTTGATAACTCCAAGATGGTCAAAATATGAAAGTTCACTCTATAGGATACTTTCAGTGTAAAAGAAATATATAAATTTGAAAAAGAAAGGTTTTTTTTCCTGTTTTATAATGAATGTCCTCCTTTTTGTGAGGTATTTTCTCCATTGGAAATAAACGAAAAATTTCATCCATCTGCCTTCAGTTTTATGCCCATAGTATTCATTTTTGTCATACTCAATAAGCTCTAAGAATAACTGAAAATATGAATTTTTGACTCAGATTCATAGATCATGCTACTGACTCAATGAGTAGCAAATTTATCATACCTACCATGAGCAATGTATTTAGCTAAGTTGGCTGCTGCTGGATGTGATTACTTTTTTTTGCCCTTTTTTATAGGAACTGGGTGACTGTTGCCTCGTTGAGGGAATGTGGTGGCACCTTCAAGCTTAAAATATTTTGACATTATATAAAAGTGGATATGCTCCCTTCTTTAAATTTTTACATTTATCTTACATATATTTATGTTTCTTCAGTCTTCTTATGGAAGGTGCCATTTTCAAAGGAAATATTTCCTACTTATCTTAAGGATAAGGGAGAACCATATGACCAGTATAACATTCAATATAAAAATTCCTTTAAAATACCTAAAGAACAAAAATTTACAAAGCTATTGATAATTGAGTTTTAGACATAGCATTAATTTCAACATCAATTTACCACATGTCAGCTTCCATACCAGTGCCCGATACTCCATACACCCCCAACTAATCTCCCCAGCTCTCATCTGCCATCTTAGCAGGCATATTAAATTTCAGTGGCTTCAGCTCAGATCTCATACTTTCAGTGTTGTTCAGTTTATCCTTTGGATTTCTTGTTATACCACTCTCCCACATTCCCTAGATAACTGAGCCCTAGACTCCCTACTCCCATTATTTCTCTTTCTCATCTTTTTTTTTACACCTTTATATTCTTTTCTGTTTTATCCCTCCCTAGGTTCTGGGATTAATGGTGATTTAGGCATCCCCTTATATTGCATTACATTTTTTAATTTAATTTAATTTTATTGAAACCATTGTGACTTATGAAGTCCTTCAGAGTTGAGTTTCAGACATACAATGAATCAGGGCCAATTCCACCATCAGTATCAACCTCTGTCAACCACTGTTCTCATAGCGCATCTCAAAGTACCCCCCTGCCTCCTAGCCTACCAGTCTAATAGGCCCATTTTAAGTTCAGATTGTTAAAATTTGGGTCTCTTGATTTCATTATTATTGTCTTCGGCTTGTATATTTATCTCTGTCCTTTATTAACACCACCAATGCACTTGAGACTGCTTGAACGTTGGCCTCCACCCTTTCATATTTGTTTTTCCTCCATTCAAATTTAAGTCCATAAAAATACCAATTTTGACAAAGGATAAATAATACAATGTAAATTTATTTTATTTATATATTTATTTTTGTTACACCTGGCAGCACTTGGGTTACTCCTAGCTATGTGCTCAGAAATTAGTCGTAGCAGGCACAGAGGACATATGGGATGCCAGGATCAAACCTGAGTTGGCCCCATGCAAGGCAAGCTCCCGACCTGCTGTGCTATAGTTCTGGTCCCTAAAGCGTCAATTTATAATATACAAAATTTAATAATATTCCTCCTTTCTTCTTCTCCCATTATTTATTGTTGTTGATGCTATTCAGTGACTGAAGTTTATATGCAGGTCTTTATGTGATATTTTCACATTTTTAGCTTTAATGCTTGGCAGCATACATACCAGTTTATTGTGCTCACACAGTTGATTGTAGTTCTCACTAGAGTTTCACTCTTTTAGTTACACTTCTCACTAAAGTCTTAGTTCCCCAAAATTATGTGTGCATAACTCCTTTAGACCCAAGCAGTATGGTTGTGGTGCTTATTGACTATTATTAAAATGCCTCCACATGTGCCCACCAAAGATTGCACTTTCTGACTATGGAGGTTACACATCTCTTTAGTTAGCATACTTTATGGTATTTCATCCTTTTCTCGTGGTGCTTACACATGCCTTGCTGCACTGCAGATGGAAATTAGTTGCAATGCCAGGGATGAAAGATAGCAGAGCCTTATGAATTTTGACCCTTGAGATCAAAGTTTTGACCATACATTTGCAAGGCATATGTTCTAAGTTACTGATATATTATTCCAGACCCATGAATCTCATTTGAAAATAATCTGAGTGACTATCTCAAGATTTTTGCTGTTTTGAATAGTGCTGCAATAAACACAGGGAAGCAAAAAACTTTATGAGTAGAAATGTTGAGCTCTTTGGGTAAATATAAATGAATATGGTTGTCATACAGACAATCCATTCCTAGTATGTAGAGAAGTGTACCTACCTTTTACCAAAAGAATACACCAATTGATATAATCACTAACAGTGAATGATGGCGTATTTTACCCACATATGCACCATCATTGGTTATTTTCTCAAATGTACAAGAACAGATAACTGAATATAGAAACTGTAGTACATATGCACAGTGTAATACAAATAGACTGAAAAAAGATATCATTCAATTTGCTGCTATGTAGTTGGATCTGGAAAGTATCATGCTGAGTAATGTAGTTAGGAGAAGGACAGACACAAATGATCTCTCTCTAGGTGTGATATAAAGAAACATGGTAGGGGAATAGACGATGCATGAAGAAAACAGAGATTGAGAACTGGTATCCAGTAGAAAACATACTGAGTAAAGACGGCAGGGAAAAGGATAGATACTGGGAAAAATATGGAGGAATGTAGACACTCTGGTGAAAGGTGATTTACTATAATTTGAATGAATTATACCAAACCAAGAGCAGTTTTGTAAAACATATTGCTTAAAATAAATGTAAAAAACCCCAAACAAGTAGAAATATGTGTAAGACAACCAAGGAGTTCCTTTCATTGCCAGTTACTAAAGGTCAATACATATCCCTCTAATTATCCTGATGATTAAACAGTCTTGATATCCTGGTGAAGAGAATTCCCATTCTCACTCATCGAACCCCCATCCAGACAGCCGGGTCTCCTGTCCGCCCCTGGCTCAGGTTGAAGGGGAGGAAAATGCCATGCCTGGTGTTTGAATTTATGTGGCACTATTATATTTGAGATTGTTTTTATTAGTGTCCGTTTTTCTTTACAGTATTTGTATAGCCTGCCATATTGCTATAGAAATATCTTGTTTTTTAGGAGCTGTTTTTTGGTAGAGTATTTAGGATTTTCTACATATAATATCATGTCATCTTCAAACAGTGAGAAATTGACTTCTTTCTTTCCTATATGGATGCCCTTTATATATTTTCTTGCCAAATCGCCAGGCAAGTACTTCCAGTACTATGTTAAATAGGAGTAGTGAGAGGGGGCAGCCATTCCTTGGGCCAGATCTTAGAGAAATTGCTTTGAGTTTTTCTCCATTGAGTATAATATTTGCAATGGGTTTGTGGTGAATAGCCTTGAGTATATTGATAAAAGTTTCTTCCATTCCCTTATTGTTGAAAGTTTTTATTATGGATGGGTGTTAGATCTTATCAAATGTTTTCTCTGCATCTATTGATATGATCATGTGGTTTTAGATTTTCCTTTAGTTGATTTGGTGTATTGTGTTGAGTGACTTCCACATGGTAAATTATCCCTGCATCTAAGGTCTGAATCCTACTTGGTCATTGTGTATAACTTTATTCATGAGGCATTGGATCCTGTTTCCTAGGATTTTGTTGAGGATCTATGCATGCTAATACTCTAATTACAAGGAAATAATTTTTCTGACTTAAATGATACCGGGTGGATGTTACCATAATTTCTCAAAAGAATTGGCCCCAAAATTGGCCTTTCCAAGAAATTCCATATTCTTTGGAAGGAACGGGTGGATTGTTATGCTCCTTTCTGCTGAGTTCTAAAGTTATGGTGTGCAGGAGCCTAGAAAATCAAAGAGCTAAAATTGGACCACATGTGGGCCTGATTTCCCCCTCTTTGTGGGGTCGTGACCTGCACAAGCAATGAAAAGAAGAATTTTATATTCCTCTGGCTTCAGAAAATCAAGAGTTATCCTCTAATTCAGAGACTCAAAATTTTTACTGGGGGCCACTGCCATTAAAGAAACAGCACCAATAAAGATAGGATGAAGTGTTAGATTCCTTTAAGATGGGGTTAGGGTTTTGTTATTCCACAGTTCCCAAAATGGAAAGGGAAACACCATATCACATATCCAGTAATATATTAGGCTGCAGGAAATGACCCACACAGATATGAGGGTAATAAGAGTACAGAAACTCATACTCAAGTATGACTCCACCCTGAATTTACGGGTAACTACCTGCAAGACCCGCCCATTTCTGGGAGGTGTCTTGGGCAGATATTACGTGCATCTTTACCTGAAAGACCCCACCCATTCCTGGGAGGGTTCTTGGGAAAGTTAGATAAGGCCTTTGACCCAGGGGATTGGGGTCTTGGCCAGGATGGAGAGGTAAGTGGAGGAGACATGGCTGAGAGAAGTTAAGACGCAGGGCAAGCTAAGGATAGCATATGTAAATGGTTGAGATTGACCACACATGTGGTGGATAGGGTATGAATAAAGCTGATACTCCCTGAAGCCTGTCTGAGTGAGTCTGATTCCCTCCGCCACCACCTGCCAGTTAATGGGGGATGGAGCCACATGGCTGGGGCCTAAGGACAAAGGCCTCCATCCACTATCCAAGCCCATCCTAAGGGCTGAGTGCAACATTCTGGCGCTCCGAACTCTGACCTGAACCCTGGATCAAGACACCATGGTGAGATTTCTGCTCTCTGTTTCATTTTGGCTCTTTTCAGATGGAGTCAACCCAAAGCATTTGGCCACGTGCAGCCATGTTCAAATATGGCCACGACCCCTTTTAGGGGCACACGGGCCATTAAAACAAAAGAAGGGAAAACTTGTATCACTCCCATTCTAGGCCCAGAACTGAAACTTTGTTGCCGATCCTTTTTCCAAAAACCTCGGCCTCCTCAGAAACTGATTTAGGGCCTTAATTTGAAAAGATTCAAAAAGAAAAAGCTTCTACAAGTGGACTTATTTTCTGAGAATGACTTTCGGCTTGAATTTAGACTTCGACTTTGAAAATTTCGGACTGGACTTTTAGTTTGAATCACTTTAAACTCTGGACACCCAAAAGCACCCTGCGAAGAAGCTGTGGCTGAGAAGCTGCAGCGGCTGTGGTAGCAGGACCTGCTTCCAAAGTGCCGCTCAGAGGGGAGAAAAGGCAGCTGTGATCAGCCAAGAGTGCCCATCCTGTGGCAAAGAAGTTGAGGAAAAGCTCACCGATCAGGCCAAAGGTGGCAGGGTGGCTCTGCCAGACCTGCCTTAAGAAGGCTGAAACTCTGTGGCAGTGAAACCACATGGTGAGAGCAGCGTGGGACAAACCAGTGTCTGGACCTATGATATTAGGTGAAGAATTAAGTGGGTAGCCACATATTTTACACATAGTTGTGATGGGATAAGTTTTAGTTAGTTTGTGGTGTAAAAAATTAAAAAAGGGGGAATAATACAGCTTAGCCCAACTAAAAGATCTGATTTCTAACTGCCTGCATCTAACTTTGTCTTAATCAAGTCATTTTCTTTATGATTTAAATGTGCTTTCTTGTTTTCCATAGTTAATGTTTCCAATGGTATAATGTTTTACTGTGTATTTTAATGTATTAAGCCTTTAATAGGAACAAAAGTTCCCCAATAAAGTTTATATAGCATTAAAAGTATAGGAACATAAAAGTTCTGGGATAGTGCTTGGTAAAAAAGCATTAAGAGAATTTTAAGTTACAGGTGTATCGTATTTTGCAGAAATGTTATGTTTTTAAAAAGGGCTGGTATGTTAATTTTCACTTTATTATGTTGTTTCTATGGAAATATTACCCGCCTTTGGCTAGAGGTGGGGTCAGGATTACAAAAGCTTCAATTATATTTTAGAGAAGGGGGAGATGTGACTCCACCCTGAATTTATGGGTAACTACCTGCAAGACCCGCCCATTTCTGGGAGGTGTCTTAGGCGGATATTACATGTATCTTTACCTGCAAGACCCCACCCATTCCTGGGAGGGGTCTTGGAAAGGTTAGATAAGGCCTTTGACCCAGGGGATTGGGGTCTTGGCCAGGATGGAGAGGTAAGAGGAGGAGACATGGCTGAGAGAAGTTAAGACGCAGGGCAAGCTAAGGATAGCATATGTAAATGGTTGAGATTGACCACACATGTGGTGGATAGGGTATGAATAAAGCTGATACTCCCTGAAGCCTGTCTGAGTGAGTCTGATTCCCGCCGCGACCACCTGCCGGTTAATGGGGGATGGAGCCACGTGGCCGGGGCCTAAGGACAAAGGCCTCCATCTCCATCCAGCTCCATCATAAGGACTGTAACACTACACTCAAGCAGTTCACCAACAAGCAGCTGCTCCACTCAAGAAGCTCATAAGCCTACAGCAAAAAGCTGCTCTCTCAGCTACCTGCCTCCAATTTAGTTTATTCCAAACTGCACCCCTCCCCTCAGAGGAAGAGGAAAAAGCAAGCAACAAGAAAACAAAAGATAATTTTACAAAGACCTGTATATATCTACTGCACACAGGCCTATGTTAGGAAAGAAGAAAATGACCAAATCAACAGCTTAAAGGGACACCTTGAAGATCTGGAAAGCCAGCAGTAAAGAAACCGAGACACGGGTAGAATACAAGAAATAATAAAAACCAGGGCACAAATAAACAACATTGAAACAAATAAAATAACAATCAATGAGACCAGGAGTTGGTTTTCAAAAGAATAAACAAGATGGATAAACCACTGGCAAGACTCACAAAGAAAAAAAAACGCGAAAACACCCAAATAAATCAGATCACAAATGAAAGGGGAGAGATTGCAACAGAACCTCAAGAAATCCAAAACACCATGAGGACTTATTATGAACAACTGTACTCAGTTAAATGAAAGAACCCAGAAGAAATCAACAGATTCCTGGAAAAATATCATCTCCCAAGAGTTAAGGAAGAAGTAGAAAGCCTACACAGGTCAATCACATCTAAAGAAATTCAAACTGTATTTAAGTAACTCCCCAAGAATAAGACCCCAGTACCAGATAGTTTTACAGGTGAATTCTATTAAGCACTCAGATAAGAATTACTACCATTTAACCTCACGTTCTTCCAAAACATTGAAAAGACAGGAATCCTCCCTAACCCCCTTTATGAGGCTAATAATAATAAAGGAGGGCTGGAAGTTCCAGCTCACTACATGAAGCTCACCACAAAGAGTGATGAGTGCAGTTAGAGAAATAACTAAATTGAGAACTATCATAACAATGCATGCATGCATGCATGAGGGAAGTAGAAAGTCTGTCTAGAGTACAGGCGAGGGTGGGGTGGGGAGGAAGGAGATTTGGGACATTGGTGATAAGAATGTTGCACGGGTGAAGGGAGGTGTTCTTTACATGACTGAAACCCAACCACAATCATGTTTGTAATCAAGGTGTTTAAATAAAGATATTAATTAAGAAAATAAGTGATGCTGGGACAAATGGTCAGCCACATGCCAAAAAGCAAACTAAGACCTCCATCTTACACCATGCACAAAGACAAAATCCAAATGGATTGAAGAACTTGATATCAGACCCAGAAACATAAGGTATATAGAACAACACATAGGTAAAACACTCCATGACATTGAGACTAAAGCTATCTTCAAGGAGGAAACACCACTGTCCAAACAGGTGGAAGCAGAGATTAACAGATGAGACTACATTAAGCTGAGAATCTTCTGCATGTCAAAGGAAACAGAGACTAGGATACAAAGGCCACCCACATAATGGGTGAGTACTATTCAAAGTACTGACAGAACTTAACAAGAAAAATAACTTTTAACCCCATCAAAATATGGAGAGAATAAATGAACACTCACGCAAAGAAGAAATACAAATGGCCAAAAGACACATGGAAAAATGCTCCATATCACTAATCGTCAGAGAGATGCAATTCAAAACAACAATGAGTTATCATCTCATATCACAGAGAGTCACACATCACAAAAATGAAAGAAAGAAAAAGAAAGAAAGAGATAAAAGAGAGAGAAAGAAAGAAGAAAGAAAAACCCCAAAACAAAAAAAGAACAATCAGTGCTGGTGGGATGTGGAGAGAAATGAACTCATTCACTGCTGGTGGGGATGCCTTCTAGTCCAATCTTTATGGAAAATAATATGGAGATTCCTCAAAAACTGGAAATTGAACTCCCATGTGATCCAGCTATACCACTCCTAGGGATATAACCTAAGCATACCAAAACACAATACAAAATGCCCTCTGCACACCTATATTTATTGTAGCGCTATTTACAATAGCCAGAATTTGGAAACACTCCACATGCGCAACAACAGATGAGTGGCTAAAGAAGTCATGCTACATATACACAATGAAATATTTAGTAACCATCTGGAGAGATAAAGTCGTGAAATTTTCCTATACATGGATGGACATGGAAACCATTGTGTTGAGTGAAATAAGTCAGAGGGATAAAGATAGACATAGAATGGTCTTAATGGGATTTAAGAAAAATAAAAGACATTATTGTAATAATATCCAGAAACAATAGATTTGAGAGCTGGAAGAACTAGCCCACCTTACTACAAGCTTACCACAAAGAGTGGTGAGTGAAGTTAGACAAATAATTATACTAACAACTATCAAGACAATGGTAATGAGTGAGAGAAGCAGGATACCTGTCTCAAATACAGGCAGGGGGTGGGAGATGAAGGAGATGGGGACATTGGTGGTGAGAAGTTTACACTGGTGAACAAGGGTATATTTCCTATAACTGAAACCCAACTACAAGCATATTTATAATCATGGTGCTTAGGTAAATACATTATTAGAGGAAGAAATGTTATCTGTTTCAGTCCATTAAAAACTAAATATATATGGGGCGAGAGCATTGGTGCAAGTGATAAGGCATCTGCCTTGCACATGCTAACCTAGGATGGACCACGGTTCGATCCGCTGGCGTCCCATATGGTACCCCAAGCCAGGAGTGATTTTTGAGTGCATAGCCAGAAGTAACCACTAAGCATTACAGGGTGGGGCCCCAAAAAGCAAAAACATAGAAACAAAAATTACAAAAAAACAACCAAACAAAAAACAAAATAAAAATGAAAACAAAACAAAAAACCCCCAAAAACCTAAATATATGATTCCTATTTGATTCAGCTATTTTTATATTATTAAAGATCCACGTAGTCTGAGATGAATTCTAGCAGCTTGTAATTAATAGAGGCAGAATTTATTTATGGGGAAGATAAAAATCACAAAATATGACCTTTACCAGTATGTCATTTTTATCTCTAGTGTCATTTAGACTAGATTATTTATGAATTTTGTGTTATTATCACTAAGTATCTCTAGACTGCATCTCCATGAAAGTTTATTGCCATGGGAAGCAATCTAAAATAAAAATTAGGTCGTTTTGTTGGTTTCTATCACTTGCTTTTCCTTTACTATACTTTTTAATTTCTATTATATTATAAATTGCATCTGTCTCCTGGATAACTTCACTTGCATTACTTTGTTACCATGCTGTAAAATGGAAAACTGTATAAGAAAACTAAATAAGTATATTTAGTTTTTCCTGTTTTTTATATTTAATTACTTTAAATTTATTTTTGTAGTTTAGCTAACAAGGTTACAATAGTGTTGATGTGATTTTTTAATTCTTTATTTAAACATTGTTGTTACAGGGTTGTTCAGAATACAGTTGATTTTTTTTCACAGTTACAAAGTTGTTTGTGGTTGAGTTTCAGTCATACAATGTACAGCATCCTTCACCAGTGGATATTTCCCACCACCAGTGTCCCCAGTCAGTCTTGCCCTCACTCTGCCTGTTTTCAGTGCAGCCTTTTTTTCTTCTCTCCTTATTCTCTCTCTCTTCCTTTATTTTCCTTTTAGGCATTGTATTTGCAATATTGTTATTGATGGGTATCATGATTTTTAAATGCAAAGTTATCTATACTACTACCAAAGTGTCTGTCCAACATATTCCATCTCTGTCCTTATGTCACTGTAAGACTCTTCAAATATTATTGGGATGAACCACCAAGCGTAGAGCTGGAGAAGAACTTGAGCAAAACATAGAAAAAAATCTCACTTATCCCCAATCACTTAGACATCAGGCACATAGCTTAGTACTGAAACACTTCCCTTGTATGTGCGTATAGTTATACAATATAAATGAGCACCTGGATTAAATTCTTGGAACTTCCCTAAACACACATTTGATTTGAAATGCACAATATCCATACTGCATAATGTTCTTAACAAATTCTTTCATTCTCTGATCATGTTTTGGAGACTCTTTAATATCATGATGCTTTATTTTAACTGACTCAATTTATTGCTTTGTACACACGCTCACCATAATTTTCTCATCCATTTTACTATGAAAGAATATTTAGGAAGTTTAAGTTTTTATGAGAATATATTTGCTTCTATAAGGTTCTATATTCTTTTTATAAACTCTAATTCTTTTACCGGTTTTCTGGTTCACAAGTGAAACCCTTTCCTAGATTAATATCAAGTTATATTTATCATTTAAATATTTTATGTTGAAACATTTCAAGTTTATAGAACTATTTCATGAACAAATTACTCTATATTAATCCTTGTGATTTCCCAAATAATTGTCAGGAACTTTATAGATATTATAACTGTGTACCACCAAATACTGTAGCATGCTTTTCCAGGAGTAAGAGTCTTTATATAAACACAATATAATGATCTGTATCTAACATTTATATTTGGCACATTATGTTATTTTATATTTCACACTCATTCATATTTCTTAAACTTTCTCATGTTCATCCGAGCACTTTATTCTTCGGACTCAGGTCTATATGTTGCATTGATTGGTTATATTTTAATCTAATTTAATCTGAAAAATTATTTACACTTCTTAACTTGAACTGTAGCTCTATTTAAAAGTTTCATTTTAATTTGTATAGTGGTAGATACCATATTTACTCTATTTTAGTTCAGGATATATTTGCTAACATCTACTATGTAGGCTAGAAGAGCTAGGACAAGAGGCAAGTTCTTCATTGCATGCTGCTGATTCTGGTTCAAAGGCCAAGCACAATGCGTGGACCCTGAACATCACCAGTGATCATTCCTGAACCCAGTGCCAGTAATATCATTGCCGCAACACAGGGTATGGACCTAAAATATAGATCTCCTTTCTGCTAGTTCTACTAATCTAAAGCTGTAAATTACAATGAAAGCACTGAGGTACTATGTTTAACCTTAACCTATAGGAGTGCATTTGAGGTGCACCTCAATTTTTATGAGTACAAATAAACTTATTATTTTAAGGTGCCTGTCTTTTTAATTAACTATTTTTATTTAAAGCATCATGATATACAAAGTTACTCATAGTTAATTTTTAGACACGTTATTTCAGCACCAATTCCACCATCAATGTCAATCTCTCTCTACCAATGTTCACAGCGTCCATCCCAAATCTGCCTACGCCCTGCTCCAGCCTGCTATCATAACAGGCAATTTTTTTAGTTTGGTTGTTAATGTTTTTTCATTCTTGTTGACTCCATAGTTTGGATATATGGTTCTATCCTTTCTTAATACCACTAATGCACCTGAGACCTCTGGACCCTTGTTCCCCATCCTTTCATACTTGTATTTTTCCTCTTTCACTCAATTTCTTTCGTTATCCTCACTGTGCGCTGATGTCTAGCATGTTCTTGAGAAATCTCATTTAAACCATTGCATTCCATCAGGCAGTGATTCTGAACACAGCATATAAATGATATCATCCTGTATTTATCCTTGTTCTTCTGGCTTACTTCATTTAACACAAAAAAATATTTCCAGTTTCATCCATGTTGTAACAAAGTACATGATAGCATCGTTCCTTACAGATGTAGTATTACATTTTATGTATGTACATATCTTCATGATCTACTTTGTTGTTAGACATCTAGGTTGATTCCAAGTCTATTTTAAGTCTATTGTTCTGAGTGCCGCAATGAATGAATAGTGTTGTGTATATGTCCTTTTGAGTGAATTTTTTCTCTCCTGGGTATACATACCCCAGAGTGGAATTGTTGGGTCTTTTTTTTATTCTTTGACTCTTCGGGTTTTAATCTTTTCATGGTTTCTTTCAGTATGTCCCAAGTCACAGGCCCTAGCCCACCTGCCTGCCTGCCTGGGTCTTTTTTTTAATTAATAATTTTTATTCTGAACAAAGTGGATTACAAATCATTCACAGTAGTATTTCAAGTACATAGTGACATTGAATCAGGGACATTCCCACCACCAATGTTGTCCTCCCTCCACCCCTGTTCCCATATCTTCCATACTGTTTTTCATAGGGCTTGAACCAGACAGCTCTCTCACTAGCAATGGATGAGAGTTCAGTTTTCACCACATCCTCAGCGACATAGATTTTCCCAGAATTTTCTATCCTCACTGGTGTAATTTTCCCAGAATGTTCTATCCTCACTGGTGTAATATGATGTTTTATCTTAAGAAGATGATGTCTTGATTTATATTTTGCTAATGATAATAAATGATGAGTATTTTTTCATGTGACTTTTGGCCATTTGTTGATGTTCTTCAGACAAGTGGCTTTTAATTTCCTCTACCCATTTTCTTATGAGGGTTTTAGAATTGAGGGAGTTAATTTTGTGAATACTTTGCATATACTAGATATCAATCCTTTATATAATGTGTTGAGTGCAAGTATTTTTCCCACTTATCTAGCTATGTTTTTGTTTTAGCCCATGTTTCTTTTCTATACAGAACCTTTTTAGCTTTATATAGTACTACTTGTTCAGACTTGAATTTGTAGCCTTTGAAATTGGCATCTTATCACTGAAAACTCCTCTGCAGTCTAGATCTTGGAGTGTTTTGCCTATGTTTTCCTCAGTGTATTTTATAGATTAGGGTCTGGTATCAAGGTCATATGAATTGATACAGAGAAAGCATTTGACAAAATCAACTATCCATTCATGATTAAGAAAATAAGGGTGGAAGGAATTTTCATTAAGATAGTAGTAGCTGTCTATAAAAATTCATAGTCAATATTACTCTTAATAGTAAGGAACTGAAAGCATTTCCACTGAGGTCAGGCATAAGACAAGAATGTCTATCATCTCTACTCTTATTCAACATAGTATTAGATGTCCTCACAACAGCAATCAGACAAAAGAATGAAATTAAACAGGTCCAAATTGGAAAAGAGTAAGTTGAACTATCTATATTTGCAGGTGAGATATTATATATATTGAAGACCCAAAGCAGTCCAAAAATATGCTCCTATGGACAATAAACCAATGCAGCAATGTGGCCAGCTATGAAGTCAAGACACAAAAATTGGCCGCATTTCTTTATACAAATTAGTCATAAAAAAGAGATAAAAGACTATCTCATTGAATATAGTGTCAAAAACACCAAATAGCTAAAAACCAACTCAAAAGAGTTGAGAGACTTATATGATGAAAACTTAAAAAACACTTAAAGGAAAAAAAATCTAAGAAGGCCCTAGGAAATGGGAAAACATTCTGTGCTCATGGATCAGAAGAATCAATATAATCAAAGTGACAGTCTTATCTAAACTACTATATAGATTCAATGCAATCCCTATCCAAATTTATACATTTTTCAAGTACTTAGAGCAGTAAATTATAAACTTTGTTTGGAAGTATAAAATAGGCAAAATTATACTGAAAAACTAGATATCGGGGCCGGGAAGGTGGCGCTAGAGGTAAGGTGTCTGCCTTGCAAGCGCTAGCCAAGGAACAGACCGCTGTTTGATCCCCTGGCGTCCCATATGGTCCCCCAAGCCAGGGCGATTTCTGAGCACATAGCCAGGAGTAACCCCTGAGCATCAAACGGGTGTGGCCCAATAAAAAAAAAACAAAACTAGATATCGATAGACATCTCACTACCTAACTTGAAGCTGAACTACAAAGCTATAGTGACCAAAACAGCCTATCATTGTAATAAAGACAGACTTTCAGACCATTGGATCAGAATATTATATCTAAAGACAAACCCCAGTATATGGTCAACTAATTTTTGACAAAGGAACTGAAAACATGAAACGGAATAATGGCAGCCTCTTTAACAAATGGTGTTGGGGCAATTGGATCACCACATGTAAAATTATGAATCTGCATCATTATCTCACATCTTCCACAAAAGTCAGCTCCAATGGAATCCATGAACTTAAGATTACCATGCAATTATTTTTCAAAATGTGACATTAAAATTTCTATTTTAAAAGGAACCCTCTTCTAATTATT